>NC_054374.1:3942500-4157500 GCF_017654675.1 Xenopus laevis
CTCACGCAAGATCTTTTGCCCCAGGCCCTGCTGGTGACCAGTAGACCACAATATACTTTTTTATTGGATCAGTATCTTTTAACTCATGTACAAGCCCATGGTCTATATCAGTGATTCCCAACCAGTAGCTCGTGAGTAACATGTTGCTCTCCAACCCCTTGGATGTTGCTCCCAGTGGCCTCAAAGCAGGTGATTATTTTTGAATTCCAGACTTGGAGGCAAGTTTTGGTTGTATAAAAACCAGGTGAACTGCCAAACAGAGTCTCAATGTAGGTTGACAATCCACATAGGGGCTACTAAATGGCCAATCACAGCCCTTATTTGTCACCCCAAGAACAATGTTCATTCTTGTGTTGCTCCCCAACTCCTTTTACTTCTGAATGTTGCTCATGGGTTCTAAAGGTAGGGGATCCCTGGGCTATACAGGATTATTGCTCCCTTGCTATAAAATATAATCATATTAGAAATCACAGAGGACTTCCATGACCATATAAAGGCATGAGGCCACAGGAATTCCAATGATACATTTTACAGGTAATTTGTGTATTTTGAGCTTATTCTGCACAAATCCTGCTGAAGGTTTAGGCAATGTTGTAGCCAGAAAGTTCCAGCCCCTGCTCAGCAGCTTAATACTCAAAGGAAACCATTTCTGGAAAGATGCTGATTTTATTAGGACATATATCCATTGTGTTCAGCTAGACCTGTGCATTGCGTATAGTGTTCCAACAGGGCTGCTGGGAGTTGTAGTACAGGTATGGGACCTGCTGTCCAGAATGCTCAGGAACTGGTGTTTTCCATATAATGGATCTTTCTGTAATTTGGATCTTCATACCTTAAGTCTACTAGAAAATCATATAAACATTAAATAAACCCAATAGGCTGGATTTGCCTCCAATAAGGATTAATTATATCTTAGTTGGGATCAAGTACAAGCGACTGTTTTATTATTACAGAGAGGAAATCATTAAAAAAAATTGGATTATTTAGGATAAAATGGAGTCTATGGGAAAATTTCCACTTTCTATAATTCAGAACTTCCTGGATAATGGGTTTCTGGATAACGGATCCCATATCTGCACAATAACTGTTGGGATGGTACACATTGTCCATTGTCTGCTTTGACAAATTGGGGCCAGGGCTTTCTACATTTCCCCCGCTGATGTCAGTATTACACAGCCGACTATACCCAGCACAGATCTGATTAGTGTCTCTTAAAGTCTGATGAGCTATAATTAATAGATCATTTTACACATTACCCTGCCTGTCTAATACCATATAATTGACATCCAAAGTGAGAAATAAGCTCCTGTACATCCCTTCATCTTCCAAACTCTAATTTCATATCATTTTATTGTCATCCAACCACCCATATATTGAAGAGGTAATACTATTAGTGGGAAACAGTAGGTCGAAAATTAATTTATTTTAACGTTGTCCCAGGATGTATGTTTAGCCCTTCCCCTGTCCATTTGTAGTCTCTCTCCTTATTACCTCCCATAAGCCTTTTAAAATTCCATCAAGACACAGGAAAGGGTTAATGTCTAGCCGTTCTTAAAGGGATACTGTCATGGGAAAAAACATTTTTTTTCAAAATGATTCACTTAATAGTGCTGCTCCAGCAGAATTCTGCACTGGAATCCATTTCTCAAAAGAGCAAAGTGATTTTTTATATTCAATTTTGAAATCTGACATGGGGCTAGACATATTGTCAATTTCCCAGCTGCCCCAAGTCATGTGACTTGTGCTCTGATAAACTTCAATCACTCTTTACTGCTGTACTGCAAGTTGGAGTGATATCACCCCTCCCTTTTCCCCCCAGCAGCCAAACAAAAGAACAATGGGAAGGTAACCAGATAGCAGCTCCCTAACACAAGATAACAGCTGCCTGGTAGATCTAAGAACAACACTCAATAGTAAAATCCAAGTCCCACTGAGACACATTCAGTTACATTGAGTAGGAGAAACAACAGCCTGCCAGAAAGCATTTCTCTCCTAAAGTGCAGGCACAAGTCACATGACCAGGGGCAGCTGGGAAATTGACAAAATGTCTAGCCCCATGTCAGATTTCAAAATTGATTATAAAATAATCTGTTTGCTCTTTTGAGAAATGGATTTCAGTGCAGAATTCTGCTGGAGTAGCACTATTAACTGATTCATTTTGAAAAAACATGTTTTCCAATGACAGGATCCCTTTAAGCATGAAATTATATCATTGGCGTAGTCAGGCAAATAGTGCTTTAAAGGGTATTCTCTACTTGGATACATCTCACAAACTAATACAGATATGGAGCCCCTTATCCAGAAACCCATAATCCAGAAAGCTCCTAATTATGGGATGGCCATCTCTCATAGACTCCAGTTCAAGCTAATTTTTAATAATATAATCATGAAACAGTACCTTGTACTTGATCCTAAATAAGATGAATGGTTCTACATTGGTGGCAAAACAATCCTATTGGGTTTATTTAGGGGGTTAGTTATTAAAAGCTGAATGCTAAAAACTATAAAATCAGATTTTTTAGTGGAAAAAAACTTTTCGAGATTTATTATACTACGAAGCTACAAAAAGTCAGAATCCAAAAATACTCCATCTACAACCTGTTGGTCCTGTAGAAATCAATGGCAGAGGTCCTATTTGCAATTTGAAGATATTATTGTCTGTGTTAGGTTTCGTACAATAATCCAAACATGTAGGGCTTTTCCTTTTCGGGCGTCAAATCTGAAAAATTCTGATTTTTCACACAACAATCCAAAAAAGTTGCGTTTTTCATACGACAATCTGAAAAAGACGTGGTTTTTGTCTATCCAATGTTTTGGTGGTTTTTTAATGATAAATGAGGGTAAATCGTGGATTCGTTTGGTCGGGTTTCTTTTTATTAATTAATCAGAAAAATTTGAATTGTAGTAAATAATAGGGATGCACTGAATCCAGGATTCGGTTCGGGATTCCCCTTCCCACCCCTAATTTGCATATGCAAATTAGGATTCGGGCGAATCTTTCCGGAATGATTCGGGGGTTTTGCCGAATCCAAAAATGTGGATTCAGTGCATCTTTAATAAATAACCCCCTAATGTTTAAATGAGGCTTAAAAGGGTTGTTCACCTTTCAGTTAACATTAAGGGGCCCATTCACCAAGCTCGAGTGAAGGATTCGAAGTAAAAAAACGTTGAATTTCAAAGTGTTTTTTTGGCTACTTCGACCATCGAATGGGCTACTTCGACCTTTGACTACGACTTCGAATCGAAGGATTCGAACTAAAAATCATTCGACTATTCGATAGTCGAAGTACTGTCTCTTTACGAAAAACTTCGACCCCCTAGTTCCCCATCTAAAAGCTACCGAACCCAATGTTAGCCTATGGGGAAGGTCCCCATAGACTTGGCTACGTTTTTTTGGTCGAAGGATATTCCTTCCATAGTTGGATTAAAATCCTTTGAATCGTTCGATCGAACGATTTTTTCTTTGATCGTTCGATCAAAGTTTTTGCGCAAAATCCTTCGACCGATATTCGAAGGATTTTCATTCCCCAGTCGAATATTGAGGGTTAATTAACCCTCGATATTCGACCCATGATGAATTTTCCCCTTAGAATGATGTATAGAGTCATATTCTGAGACAATTTGCAAGTGGCTTAATTTTTTTATTATTTGTAATTTTTCAGTTATTTAGCTTTAGAATTAGCAGCTCTCCAGTTGGCAATTCCCCTAGCAACAATGCGGTGATTTTAATAAGAGACTGGGATATGAATAGAAGAGAACCTTGATAGAAATAGGTATAGGATAGGAGCTCCGATTTACGGAATCTCCCATAGACTCCATTTTATCCAAATAATCCAAATTTTTAAAAATTATTTCCTTTTTCTCTGTAATAATAAAACTTGTACTTGATCCCAACTAAGATATAATTAATCCTTATTGGAAGCAAAACCAGCCTATTGGGTTTATTTAATGTTTAAATGAATTTCTACTAGACTTAAGGCATGAAGATCCAAATTACGGACAGATCCGTTATCCGGAAAACCCCAGGTCCCGGGCATTCTGGATAACAGGTCCCATACCTGTACTCAGAAGTTAAGCATTTGAAAATATGCAAGTGTGCTTAGCCACTCTGTACTCTGACGCGGGTGCAAAAACCCCGAATCTGTAGCTAAGTAGGGGACACAGTCCACAATCATCTCAATTCAGCAGAGAAACATCAATAGTTGGGGAATTCAGCCAGGATTAAACTAGTTTCAAATCATTTTCACACATTCGTAAAAAGCATCTGGCGTCAGACGCATTTCGTGCTGAGCACTTCCTCTGTGACTCATCTTCCATTTAATCAGATGATGTAGGATTCTGATTGGAGCAAACACACTATACATTAAAGCCTTGTCTTATTTATAGCAATTAAAGAGCATTGAGTGAGCAGGAGATGCTGGGGGAAATAATAAAGTATTAATGAGAAATTATTTCAGAAGCATCAAAAATACTAAGAGAGCGATGGTTAGTAAAAAAAATACAGAAAACTATCTTAAACATCAATATGATGGACCCTTTCCCCAGACTGAATACAGACCCCTATATAACCTTTATTTCTACAACTTCGCAAATGAACTTCAGTTGACTCTTCGCATTTCGCGCTGTACATACCTGCATTGGGATCATCACACGGTCTTCCCCCAGGCAAGGCAGTAACGTCAGCAATAAAAGATTTTTGTTAAAATATAAATATAATTGTTTTCAAGATCTCCTTTCAAACAGTTACTGTGTAGAATGAAAAGCCTGGGGAGATATTATTAAAAGACTAAAACTATTTTTCAATGTAAACTGAACACTTTTGACTTGAAAGCTGTAGGACTGTTAATCATTAGGGAACTGGGGAAATATACACTGACATCTATATCTTTACAACAAATATAGTCATGAAGTGCATAGGAATACAGCAGCCTCTTCCCATGGATGAAAAACCTTTGCTCAAACATCTGCAAAGGGAAGAAGGCAAATATAATGTTCTGGTCTAAATAATGTTTTATAATAAATTGGGTGAAAATTGGGTGTTGGGTGAAACTTTTATGTACAGGTATGGGATCTATTATCCAGAATGCTTGGGACCTGGGGTTTTCCAGATAATGGAACTTCATACGTTAAGGGGCATATTTATCAAGGGTGGAATTTCGAATTTGAAAAACTTTGAAATTCAAAAAGACAAACCGAAATTAAGTCGATTTTTTTTTTTTACCAAATAGGTCAGTTTTCAATCTAATAGGTCCGGATTCGTACAAATCTAAGTAATAGCGCGTTCGATCGAATTCTATTCGAAGTTTTTCCCAAAAGAACTTCAATTTTTCAAAGTCCACCAATTGACTCCAGATGGGTTCTAGAGGTCCCCCATAGGTTAAAACAGCAATTCGGCAGGTTTTAGATGGTGATTGGTCGAAGTCAAACTTTTAAAGAGACAGTCCATGATTAATTTCGATATTCAAATTTTCTAATTTTTTTTCAAATTTGAATCAAATTTGAACTATTCCCTAGTCTGAGTACATAAAAAATAGCTTGAAATTCAAATTTTTTGAATTCGAAAATTCACCTCAACCTTTGATAAATCTGCCCCTAGTCTACTAGAAAATCATGTAAACATTAAAAAAAAACAATAGACTTTTGCTTCCAATACGATTCGATTAAAGGGATTCTGTCATGATTTTTATGATGTCATTTTTATTTCTAAATGACACTGTTTACACTGCAAATAATTCACTGTACAATATAAAATGTCATTCCTGAAGCAGCAAGTGTATTTAGTTGTAATATTGGTGTGTAGGTGCATCTCAGCTCATTTTGCCTGGTCATGTGATTTCAGAAAGAGCCAGCACTTTAGGATGGAACTGCTTTCTGGCAGGCTGTTGTTTCTCCTACTCAATGTAACTGAATGTGTCTCAGTGGGACCTGGATTTTACTATTGAGTGTTGTTCTTAGATCTACCAGGCAGCTGTTATCTTGTGTTAGGGAGCTGCTATCTGGTTACCTTCCCATTGTTCTGTTGTTAGGCTGCTGGGTGGAAAAGGGAGGGGGGGGATATCACTCCAACTTGCAGTACAGCAGTAAAGAGTGACTGAAGTTTATCAGAGCACAAGTCACATGACTGGGGCCAGCTGGGAAACTGACAATATGTCTAGCCCCATGTCAGATTTCAAAATTAAATATAAAAAAATCTGTTTGCTCTTTTGAGAAACGGATTTCAGTGCAGAATTCTGCTGGAGCAGCACTATTAACTGATGTGTTTAGAAAAAAATGTTTTTTCCCATGACAGTATTTCTTTAAAGTCAGAGGCAAGTCACTATAAGATGTTGACACATTGTACCACAACATTCGCATGTTAATAATGATATTCACGTTGGTGTTTTCATTATTATTATGTTGGAATGTCTTTACCTTAATTATTGTTTGTTATGGTTCAGTAATTAAACAAAGATTAAACTTTTTGGTTACGTAAAAATGAGTAGCAACTCTATTACTATATGGGGCAAATTTATCAAGGGTCGAATTTCGAAATTCGAAAATCTTCTAAATTTGAATTCAAAAAGACCAACCGAAATTTTTTTTGGGGGGCAAATAGGTCCGGGTTTTGATCAAGTAGGTCAGTTTCGAATCGGAATAAACGAAGTAATAGCGCATTCGTACTATTCGAAGTTTTTCCCCAAAAAAAATTAGATTTCTCAAAGTCCACCAATTGACTCCAAATAGGTTCTAGGAGGTTCCCCATAAGATAAAACAGCAAATCGGCATGTTTTAGATGGGGAATGGCTGAAGTCAAATTTTTAAAGAGACAGACCATGATAAATTTCAAAAAAATTTTCATTGGAATTGTCACTTCAACCTTCAACGGTCGAAGTGAAAATTTGAAAAAATGGAATTTAATTTCAAGTTAATTTTTGTGTACTTCAACTAGGGAATAATGTAAATTCAAATTTCAAAATTTATCATCTTATCTTTATCAATCTGCCAAATTGCTGTTTTAGCCTATGGTGGACTTCCTAGAACCTATTTGGAGCCAATTGGTGGAAGTTTTTATGGGAAAAACTTCGAATCGTATGATTCAAATGCTTTGATTCATACGATTCAAATTCTGTCAAAAAAAACTTCTATTTAATTTTGGTTGCTCTTTTTGAATTTCAAAGTTTTTCAAATTTGAAATTCGGCCCTTGATAAATCTGCCCCTTAAAGTCTTATAGAATAGTTATTTTAATTCTGTCTTTCCAGGTTTTGTGCACAACCAAGAGCTGTTCACTTCGTCAATCATGCAGGACCAATCAAATTTGACATTTTCTTCAGGATCTCTGGATAATGAATGTTCCCCCATCAATCAACCAGAGGACGCAATGTTAGAGAAACCAGGTCCTGCCTCCTCATGTTTACATATGGTATGTGCATGTAGCCTGATGTATGATTCAGCTGGAGTTAAAAATGAGATGGAGAACTGTAGGTCAGATGTTGTAGACGTTCCCAACCATAATGAATCACTAATAAGTGGACTCATTTAAGTTCATACAATGTCATCTTTGTCTAATGCTTCTGCCTTCTGCAGATTGACCAGGTCCACTACCAAATATTGGGCCACATTCAATCAGTGACTAAAAGTTATCTCATGGTTTATCACATGGTTGAGATTTAGGTTGAAGCTTTTCAAATTTTATTAGTTCTTTTTCTCATAGACTTCAATAGGGTTTTACAGAAAACCCCAGGTCCTGAGCATTCTCAATAACATGTCCCCTGTATTTCTCATGGAAATGAAAATATTATTTGCACCAATTAATAAGTTAAAGGGTCATACAAGAAGCAGATAGCTCCTTTCAGCATCCCCAGTTGTTGCAGAGTTCCATACCTCTATACCTGGTTGTTTGTAGGTGGCCTAATCGGAATTATTTGATTATAATGGAGTCTATGGGAGATGGCCTTTCCATAAGTCTTTCTGGATAATGGGTTTCCGGATATTGGATCCCATACCTGTACAGCATATACGTGTTTTTACTTTTTGGTTTGAAATGATTGATACTGAAAATTGAATTTGGACTAGGACTAGCAATGGGGTTTTATACACCTGATTTCCCTGGTCTGTAACTATCAAAATAGAAATACGTTTCTTTTCTGGAATGCACGATGAGAGCTATTTAAAGGTTATAGTACATTCACTGCCTTGGGCATCTCTTGCCTGCAAGTTAACCTATACATTCTGCATTATTTTGGTTTCATTTCGCAGCTGAGTTATGATACATCGCACGGTTCCCTTTAAATGACCCCACTGTGATTTTATATCATTTGATGCAAGATAAGGAGTCTTAAATTAGAATTTAAGGAATGCAGTACTGCTTTGGGGTACTAAAGAAAAGACCTAAGTAAGCAACTTAGAAGCATCATTTTTTGGATGAGTATGCTACGGTTTATGTATAGGTGTTTTTGTCTGCTTAAAATAGACTCCAGTACTCTAAGAATATATTAGTTTAGGTCAGGGATCCCAAACGTTTTGAACCCGTGAAGTAAAAAGAGTTGGGGAGCAACACAAGCATGAAAAATGTTCTTGGGGTGCCAAATAAGTGCTGTGATTGATTTGGTAGCCCCTATGTGGATTGTCAATCTACATTGAGACTCTGTTTGGCAGTACAGCTGTTTTTTATGTAACCAAAACTTGCCTCCAAGCCTGGAATTCAAAAATAATCACCTGCTTTGAGGCCACTGAGAGCAACATCCAAGGGGTTGGAGAGTAACATGATGCTGAGGAGCTACTGGTTGGGGATCACTGGTTTAGGGTAAGTTTGACAAAACCAGTATTCTAATGAAGTAAAAGGAGTTGGTTCAAATCATAACTATTTAGTTCAGACCTGCTGGGCTGCTGGCCATTTGGCTTTTCGTTTATCCATAATTAAACCTGGCTGTCATTTTCAGATATCACCCTCTTTTGCATTACTACAAAACTTTCCATTCATTCCACTCTATGAGTTGAATCATATATAGCTCAATATAATACTTTCTTGTGCACATTGTAACATGTACCATAAAAGCTCACCAAAAGCCTCTCCAAACCAAAGTCCACCACACCACAAAAATGGCAGACGCACACATATGGCTTTCCTTGCATTTACAGTACCTAATAAAACTTCTAGGACTCTCTTTGGCCCACCAAGAAGATTTGGCGTGCCTCTTTTTGTTTGTGACTCATTTAGAAACCATTTAGGTAGGGAAAATATAACATATTGTAAATCCTGAATTCTACTAGATTCAAACATGTATATACTACAAGAGAAGAGGAAATACATCTGATTAGGATCCATATGACCAACCAAATGATGTCTCACTTGGTCATTAACTGATTGATTCATACAAGTTACCCAAGTTCCTACTTTGGTAAATTCTATGAATAAAGCCATTATTTGAACATCTTTTCTGTAGATTAACTGATTTAATTTGGATACAACTGTGCATAACGTATTCAGTATGAAACATATTATCTGCATATATCTTACAGGACACCTATGGAAGCCACACAATTGACATCAACATTCAGGGGGAAAGAAAGAACTCAGATTCTTCCATGAGCCCCACTTTGTCACCTCCCCAAGAACACATCCAAATGGGATTCCCAAGCAAATCCTCCCCTAGAGAGTTATTCAGAAGATATAGCTGTGATGACACAACAGAGAGGAGCTACAGCAATTTCATCAAGGACAGAAATCAGTTTAATCCGTACAAGAGGCAGTTTAGTGATGTTTTCCCCAATACCCTCGATTCTCTCTCACTTTCGGAGAAAACGTTCAAAGAAATAAACAGGATAGACACTTTTGAAGATATGTGTGCCCCGCCTGGTCCTGAATACATTGAGCCATTTGCCCCACATATGCCGGATATCTCAACAGAACAAGCCTGGTGTAACTCAGTGCAGTACAACTCTACTCCTGATGAAGATTCCCAGCTTATGGTGAGATTGGACTTTTGATAGTGTCATTGTTGACGGTGCCTGAAATATAGAACAAATGGACAGGAATACTCGTAACGACTTTGATCCTAATATTAACCTACATTCTTGGCATCAGAACTATGTGGTTAAGAAGCCAACATAATTAAGAGACAGATTTATATCTTATTGGGGTCTTTGTCATCATTTATGCCCATATACATTATAGACAGTAAATAAAAAATGATGACTTCTACAAACCTAAAGAATAGATCGCTATAGAGCTGTACTAGCTGAACTAGAATTCTTATGCCAAACAGATAAAATTTCACAATCCATCCTCATACTTCTGTGAATTCTGCCTGGACGTATAGTATTTCTCAATAATGTGGTATTTGAAAACACAGGGGCTGTTATAATTGGAAAAGCTGAATTCTCATGGATTTTACCACGAGTTTATTAAAATAATTTACAGCTTTGAGCACTGTGTCATTTTGAAATGAAGGCAACTGCATTAAGCAGTCAAATTCCATTCCATGCGGTGGTATTCAAGCTTAGCAGCAATGCTAAACTCTAGCACCCCTCTGATTTGCTAAACCTATGGAATTAAGTCATAAAAAGAGCCATCACTTCGGGTAGAACCATTGGGAATAGGTGCAAAGTGTTGGCAGGGAACATGTGTTTTTGGACTTTGCACCCTGCCCCCTTTTAATGCAATGCATTGCAAGTTAATGGGGCCTTTTCCATGTTGTGACTAATTGTTATTTCATTTTAAAAGTTTATGTTTTTTTTTTTAAATTTTATGTTTGTACTATTTTTAATACATGTTTCAAGTGTGTTAATGACATATTCCTTATTTATTGTTCTTCAAGGTGAGACTCCTTAATTGTCTGACACCATGTAAATCTCTTTAGTGCTTTGCAGCCGGCACTGGACTCTGCTGGTGGATAATGACGATTCTGGTGTTTTCCTTGTTTTTGCATCTTTTGGGGCAAGTATTAGGGATTTCTGCTGTGATGGGTGCATGCTGGTGGAGGAGAATGAGATGTTCTGTTGCTCCTGGCCTTCCTATTAAAAGACTTTTGGCTTGGTTTAACCTGACATTAAAACAACCAACTAACTTAAAGTTACCATTTAGAGAATAAATATAAGCAATTAACTTAAAGCGACCTGCAGAGAATGATATTCTAAGAAAATGTTCTTCAGTTTGGCATTATGCTTGGGTCAATTTGACATGACATCTTGGATCAATGAGCCTACATATTGAATGGCAAAAATCCATTGCAAACTTCCTTAGATGATGTCTCTCTGCAAGATATTAAAAAGTTAAAGGGATACTGTCATGGAAAAAATTTTTTTTTTCAAAATGAATCAGTTAATAGAGCTGCACCAGCAGAATTCTGCACTGAAATCCATTTCTCAAAAGAGCAAACAGATTTTTTTACATTCAATTTTGAAATCTGACATGGGGCTAGACATATTGTCGATTTCCCAGCTGCCTCAAGTCATGTGATTTGTGCTCTGGTAAACTTCAATCACTCTTTACTGCTGTACTGCAAGTTGGAGTGATATCGACCCCTCCCTTTCCCCCCCCCCCAGCAGCCAAACAACAGAACAATGGGAAGGTAACCAGATAGCAGCTCCCTAACACAAGATAACAGCTGCCTGGTAGATCTAAGAACAGCACTCAATAGTAAAATCCAGGTCCCACTGAGACACATTCAGTTACATTGAGAAGGAAAAACAGCAGCCTGCCAGAAAGCATTTCTCTCCTAAAGAGCAGGCACAAGTCACATGACCAGGGGCAGCTGGGAAATTGACAAAATGTCAAGCCCCATGTCAGATTTCAAAATTGAATATAAAAAAATCTGTTTGCTCTTTTGAGAAATGGATTTCAGTGCAGAATTCTGCTGGAGTAGCACTATTAACTGATGCGTTTTGAAATTTTGAGCCTATGATTAAGTGTCCTGTGTGGACACGAAACGCGTCAGGCTTTTATTTTTTATACAAGATGCAATAAAACTTTCTTGTACTACTTTACAAATATTTTGAGACTCCTGGATTCTACTTAATTTAATCATATTTTTTTTGGGGGGTATCGGAGTAGTGCCAGCTCTATTTTTCTGGTTTTGTATCTATTAACTGATGCGTTTTGAAAAAAAACATGTTTCCCGATGACAGTATCCCTTTAATGTTAAGCTAAACCTTCCAGCAATTAGTTCCTAATGGCAATGCTTGTTGCAATCTCTCCCTGCGCTGTTATTTTCTGCTTACACTCTTCAAACCACTTTGGCTTCTGTATGACAAATCCAAGGCAAATATTTTGTTCCCTACAACAAAAGAATTTTACAGGGAATATCTTATTTCTTATAACTTTTCTGACACACAATGGATCAAGATGTTCTTCTGCTTTTCCAGCACTAACAGTATCAATGAATACCTCAAATGGAGAGCAAAATTATTATAAAGTGGTCATTAAATGATAACATACAATAGCTATAGTGCTGCATTATTGTGAAGCACAGGGGAAGCAGAATTCTGCAGCGACAGACAGTATTAGATTCAGAGATCATTCTGTGAACTGCTCCATTTATTATCTGATGTTGATTATAGACTGACTTCATACTATCTCCTGCATGCACGAAGTTACCAGATATTGAATTATTACGCAATGTCAGGAACAAGTTATACAATATTTTGTTATTTGTTATGAAGTATTAGGCAGAGACAAATACGATCTAAGATTAAGGACAGTGAAGGCATCAAGGGAAGCAGTATATTAAAGGGATACTGTCATGGGGAAAAAAATTTCAAAATGAATGAGTTAATAGTGCTGCTCCAGCAGAATTCTGCACTGAAATCCATTTCTCAAAACAGCAAACAGATTTTTTTATATTCAGTTTTGAAATCTGACATGGGGCTAGACATATTGTCAGTTTCCCAGCTGCCCCAAGTCATGTGACTTGTGTAGGGATACACCGAATCCACTATTTTGGATTCGGCCGAACCCCCCGAATCCTTCTTGAAAGATTCGACAAAATCCAAATCCTAATTTGCATATGCAAATTAGGGGTGGGAAGGGAAAATATGTTTTATTCCCTTGTTTTGTGACAAAAAGTCACGCGATTTCCCTCCCCACCCCTAATTTGCATATGCAAATTAGGATTCGTTCGGCCTGGCAGAAGGATTCGGCCGAATCTGAATCCTGCTGAAAAAGGCCGAATCCTGGATTCAGTGCATCCCTAGATGCATAAACTTCAGTCACTCTTTACTGCTGTACTGCAAGTTGGAGTGATATCTCCCCTTCCCTTCCCCCCCCCCAGCAGCCAAACAAAAGAACAATGGGAAGGAACCAGATAGCAGCTCCCTAACACAAGATAACAGCTGGTAGATCTCAGAACAACACTCAATAGAAAAATCCAGGTCCCACTGAGACACATTCAGTTACATTGAGAAGGAAAAACAGCAGCCTGCCAGAAAGCATTTCTCTCCTAAAGTGCAGGCACAAGTCACATGACTGTGGGCAGCTGGGAAATTGACAATATGTCTAGCCCCATGTCAGATTTCAAAATTGAATATAAAAAAATCTGTTTGCTCTTTTGAGAAATGGATTTCAGTGCAGAATTCTGCTGGAGCAGCACTATTAACTGGTGCGTTTTGAAAAAAACATGTTTTTCGACGACAGGATCCCTGTCCGTGGACCTCACGGAAAAACAACTAAACAATAGGTGATTTCTTTGAAGTTTCACACAATATTCTTATTTTGCAATCATTGCATTCTTAGGTAATTTCTTGAAAAAAAACATTAGTGCTAGTGATAAATAACACTGAATATGTGAATGTTGATTCATTTTAATTGTATAAAGCCATTTCATATCAGAACATAAACACTGGCATTAGAATTCATAGGCACCAACCGGAATATTTACAGCCCATACTTGGGCCACTGTAGAGTGGATTAATCAAATAACATGGTTATATGTGGATTTTTTTTTTCTTCTTTAAACAGTTGGGCTCGGTAGTCAAAATAAAGTCTTCGGCCATGGGCCAGCAGGAAAAAGAGCAAAGAATGTACTGGACTCAGACACAGCAGCTATACTGTAGCCCACAATCATTTCCACAGGTAAACCTTCTTATATATGAATATATATTTATACACATCAGTAACTATAGAGGAAGCAGACCTGCTGTTTGCTCTGTATTACCATGAGGGAATCACACAAAATCACCAGTGATAAGCGATTTTGGTTTACCCATAGGAGACCCAGAATAACATTTTTGCAGGGGGCTACAGAGTTATGCCATTGGTATGTACGTATATTACATGGCTAAACATGATGATTTTATTGAAGAGTCCAAACCAGCTGTTTTGCCTTATAAAATAATCCTACTGGTGTGTTTTTCTACTGCCTCTAGTAAAGGTAAGAAGCGGTACTGCAAGTGGCAAAGCTATCAGGTCTATATTTGCTCAAGGTTAGTGGAAACTGTGTGTTCAACACACCAGACATGACTGTAATTAGAGGGCAAATATCAACATTAGATAAACAATAAGGGGCAAATTCACTAAGATTCGTAGTTGCGCACAGGGGTAGCGTAAGGTTGCGAAGTTGCGCTAGCGTTGATTCGCTAAGTGAAGCGAAGTTACGCTAGCGAAGGTTAATTTGCATACGGCGCCAAATTCAAATTTCAATGGAGGAACACGTATCTGCACTACAAATGCCTAGAAAACCTTCAAATCAGCAAATAAAAATTTTATTTTGCCCTACACATGTGCCCCCTGTCTAGGTAAGTTGCCATGAGTCAGGAAATGTAAGGGGGAAGGAGGGGAGCCCCAAAAAAAATTTCGATCTTTTTCAGCCTATCACCCATAATGTAGAAAACACACCAGCGTTTTTTGGGACTTAGAAAAAAATTTGACTTTTTTTGAAGCAATCCCTATCTACTCTATTGCGCTTCGCCTGGTCTGAGGTGGCGAAGGAAGTCTAGCGTAAAAGGTAGCGTTCAGTACACTGCGCGCGTTAGTGAATTTACGTAGTTACGTCCGTAGTGAAAATTCGCCAGGCGTAAGGGTGCGAAGTAACACTAGCGAATCTACGCCAGTGTTCGTTAGTGAATTTGCGAAGTAACGAAAATGCCCAACGCTATCGAATTCACACTAGCGTTCGGCACTTCATCGCTTACTGAATTTGCCCCTATGTTTCACAGATATGGGACTGTTATTCAGAATGCTCGGGAGACACTGGATAGCAAATCTTTGCATAATTTGGATCTTCATACCTTAAGGGGCACATTTACTGAGCTCGAGTGAAGGATTCGAATTAAAAAAACTTCGAATTTCGAAGTGTTTTTTTTGGATACTTCGACCTTCGACTACAACTTCAAATCGAACGATTCGAACTAAAAAACGTTCGACTATTTGACCATTCGATAATCGAAGTACTGTCTCTTTAAAACTTCGACCACCTACTTCGGCACCTAAAACCTAACGAGCACCAATGTTAGCCTATGGGGAAGGTCCCCATAGGCTTTCCTAGCAATTTGGGATTGAAGGAAAATCGTTCGATTGGAAGAATTTAATCGTTTGATCGAACGATATATCCTTCGATCAATCGAATTGCGGTAAATCCTTCGACTTCGATATACGAAGTCGAGGGATTTAACTTCGATGGTCGAATATCGAGGGTTAATTAACCCTCGATATTCGACCAATAGTAAATGTGCCCCTAAGTCTATTAGAAAATCATATAAACATGAAATAAAGCCAATAGGCTGGTTTTGCTTCCAATAAGGATTAATTATATCTTAGTTGGGATCAAGTACAAGTTACTGTTTTATTATTCAAAAATGAACGCACACTCTATGGACTTCCAGACAGCAGTGAGGATTAAAAACAGTTTTATATCATTGACATATTCCCTTGGGTGAGTGACCCATATGAATGAGAAGTCGTTAAAGGTTGCTTTAATTGATTTGTTTGAATATTAAGAGAGCATGAAAATTAACGGCATGAATGTAATTTGTAGCAACTGAAAATCTGATATTAGGGTTGGCGCATCCTTGTACTCTGTATGTATTAAGTGACTGGTTTTTTTATTACAGAGAAAAATATTTAGCTTATTTGGATAAAATGGAGTCCATGGGAGACTAGCTTTCCGTAATTTGGAGCTTTCTGGATCTGGGTTTCCAGATAACGGATCCCATACCTGTACTATAGAAATATATATATAATATACAGGAATGCAATATAAAGTATGTACATACATAGTAGAGAGTTGTGGCCTTTCTTTTTGCATTTCTTCTTGCTCCTGCCTGGCAGTTGAATTATTTTAACACATAATTTAATAGTACAAATACATTTCAAGAACTGAATCCTAACCCTCTGGGCATTGTTTAGAAAGGAAAATACCTATTAAATACCTTAAATGTATGTCTATAATGAAAATAAGTAAAATGAGGTGTCTCCCCTGTTGCCGCACATGTTAGATATATAGTGAATAAAGTACCCCCTCTTGTAAAATATAAGGATATTAGAAGTTACCGAGGAGTTTCATGACCATATAAAAGTACGAGGCCGAAGGCTGAGTGTTTTTATACAGCTCATGGAACTCCGAGGTGACTTCTAATATTCTAACTGGGGGTACTTTATTTATTATAATACACAAATCTCAATGAGTCATGTGACAGAAATGACATCAGAACTCACCGTTTATAACTGATGACATCAGAACTCACCGTTTATAAGGAAATAATTTACAAGATATTCATAGCTTTTGTGTATTATATTACTATATTACAGAGTGTTGCTGCACTTTCTCTGAGACTGTAGGAATAACACAGACAAGCTGCAACAGGCTCACATCTCATTACCTCCTTTATTTATCTACCTGCAGACTGGCCGGCTCACAACTGTCACCCTTCCCAACGTTTGCAGACCTTTCTGCCTGACTGTCACAAATGTTGGGGTTTAAAAGCCATTGTATAAAATGTTTATGTGCCACGTCCATCTGTCATGACCCTGTGTAATAGAAATTGCTCATATGATATTGCTGAAAGAATAAGTAACAGCAGTTCTTGCTTTGTCCATGAGTCCACTTACTAGTGGCTAGGGATGCACCGAATCCAGGATTCAGTTCGGGATTCGGCCTTTCTCAGCAGGATTCAGATTCGGCCGAATCCTTCTGTACAGCCGAACCGAATCCAAATACTAATTTGCATATGCAAATTAGGGGTGTGGAGGGAAATCACGTGACTTTTTATCAGAAAACAAGGAAGTAAAAATGCTTTCCCCTTCCCACCCCTAATTTGCATATGCAAATTAGGGTTCGGATTCGGTTCGGTATTCGGCCGAATCTTTAGCAAAGGATTCGGGGGTTCGGCCGAATCCATAATAGTGGATTCGGTGCATCCCTACTAGTGGCACACCCAGCCTAGAACTTAGTGCAAAATAATACATAAGACACATCTTAGCAGCTGGAAAAAGTTGGAACAATCACTGGGTCTACCAATTTATGGCAATAAACATTTTTTGAGCAGCTTCAGTGCCTTATTCTTGTACACTATTTTTGGGTGTACCAATTTGTTAGTTTCCCCAATAGCTTTAATTACTTGGATATGAATCACTGGCAGGTGCCTTATAAGTTTACCTGCAGTGATTTGATGTTTCCTTGTCCTACAGCTTCCTTGAAGGACACGCTGTCCTACAGTCTGTTGGACCTACTTCTTGATTGAAGGACAGACTGACTTACACCCTCCCTGACTTCCAGTATACCTGAAGGACAAGTTGACCTTCCAGACTGCTCACAGTTTGCTTAAAAAACCGACTGACTTACAGCTTGCTTGACCTTCAGCTTGCTTGACCTTCAGCTTGCTTGACCTTCAGCTTGCTTGAATCGAAAACCTTCTTGATCTACAGCTTGCTTTAAGGATAGGCTGACATGCAGCATAATTGAATGTCAACTTCTTTGAAGGACAGACTGACATATCATATTTTGATCTATAGTCTGCTGAACTTGCTTGCTTGAAGGACAGGTGACACTACAACTTGCTTGACCTACAGCCTATTTGAAAGAAAGGCTGAAACTGGCTACAATTCTTACATTTAGTAATACAAAAAAATACAATAGAATAAGACTAGAAATGCTGTATTTTGTATACTAAACATAAACATGAACTTACTGCACCACAAGCCTAATCAAACAAATGATTTATGATTTCAAAGTTGGCCACAGGGGGTCACCATCTTGTAACTTTGTTATACATCTTTGCAAGACCAAGACTGTGCACATGCTCAGTGTGATATGGGCTGCTTAGGGATTGTCATAAATGATCAAAACAGCACAAGTCAAATAATATCTGCCAGAAGCCGATACAGCAAGACTGATTAATAATCAGAATATACAGACTGCACTGGGTCCTGTGTTGTCATGTAATCTAATGTGGATTTTATAGTTTTTGTATTGTTTAATACAAACTTTCTCCAACTCTGCAGAACCAGTGGCCGCAGCAAAATAATCCTCCAAATAGAATCCCAGTTTATCTGTTTAAATCTGGCTCCATGATCTTTGTCCCTGCAGCTGGAGTTGGAATCAGTAAAGGGGATGTAAAGGCAAAAATAAAATCCAATACAAATCTCTATACAGTCACACTCCCTTCCCAGAGACTATTATCCACTGTTACTATAGACACCATCTCTCCCTACTATACCTGCTATCCCACAGTCACACTCCCTTCCCAGAGACTATTATCCACTGTTACTATAGGCACCATCTCTCCCTACTATACCTGCTATCCCACAGTCACACTCCCTTCCCAGAGACTATTATCCCACTGTTACTATAGGCACCATCTCTCCCTACTATACCTGCTATCCCACAGTCACACTCCCTTCCCAGAGACTATTATCCACTGTTACTATAGGCACCATCTCTCCCTACTTATACCTGCTATCCCACAGTCACACTCCCTTCCCAGAGACTATTATTCACTGTTACTATAGGCACCATCTCTCCCTACTATACCTGCTATCCCACAGTCACACTCCCTTCCCAGAGACTATTATCCACTGTTACTATAGACACCATCTCTCCCTACTATACCTGCTATCCCACAGTCACACTCCCTTCCCAGAGACTATTATCCACTGTTACTATAGACACCATCTCTCCCTACTATACCTGCTATCCCCACAGTCACACTCCCTTCCCAGAGACTATTATCCACTGTTACTATAGACACATCTCTCCCTACTATACCTGCTATCCCACAGTCACACTCCCTTCCCAGAGACTATTATCCACTGTTACTATAGACACCATCTCTCCCTACTATACCTGCTATCCCACAGTCACACTCCCTTCCCAGAGACTATTATCCACTGTTACTATAGGTACCATCTCCCCCTACTATACCTGCTATCCCACAGTCACACTCCCTTCCCAGAGACTATTATCCACTGTTACTATAGGCACCATCTCTCCCTACTATACCTGCTATCCCACAGTCACACTCCCTTCCCAGAGACTATTATCCCACTGTTACTATAGACACCATCTCTCCCTACTATACCTGCTATCCCACAGTCACACTCCCTTCCCAGAGACTATTATCCACTGTTACTATAGACACATCTCTCCCTACTATACCTGCTATCCCACAGTCACACTCCCTTCCCAGAGACTATTATCCACTGTTACTATAGGCACCATCTCTCCCTACTATACCTGCTATCCCACAGTCACACTCCCTTCCCAGAGACTATTATCCACTGTTACTATAGACACATCTCTCCCTACTATACCTGCTATCCCACAGTCACACTCCCTTCCCAGAGACTATTATCCACTGTTGCTATAGGCACCATCTCTCCCTACTATACCTGCTATCCCACAGTCACACTCCCTTCCCAGAGACTATTATCCCACTGTTACTATAGGCACCATCTCTCCCTACTATACCTGCTATCCCACAGTCACACTCCCTTCCCAGAGACTATTATCCACTGTTACTATAGACACATCTCTCCCTACTATACCTGCTATCCCACAGTCACACTCCCTTCCCAGAGACTATTATCCACTGTTACTATAGGCACCATCTCTCCCTACTATACCTGCTATCCCACAGTCACACTCCCTTCCCAGAGACTATTATCCACTGTTACTATAGGCACCATCTCTCCCTACTATACCTGCTATCCCACAGTCACACTCCCTTCCCAGAGACTATTATCCACTGTTACTATAGGCACCATCTCTCCCTACTATACCTGCTATCCCACAGTCACACTCCCTTCCCAGAGACTATTATCCACTGTTACTATAGGCACCATCTCTCCCTACTATACCTGCTATCCCACAGTCACACTCCCTTCCCAGAGACTATTATCCACTGTTACTATAGACACATCTCTCCCTACTATACCTGCTATCCCACAGTCACACTCCCTTCCCAGAGACTATTATCCACTGTTACTATAGGCACCATCTCTCCCTACTATACCTGCTATCCCACAGTCACACTTCCTTCCCAGAGACTATTATCCACTGTTACTATAGGCACCATCTCTTCCTACTATACCTGCTATCCCACAGTCACACTCCCTTCCCAGAGACTATTATCCACTGTTACTATAGGCACCATCTCTCCCTACTATACCTGCTATCCCACAGTCACACTTCCTTCCAGAGACTATTATCCACTGTTACTATAGGCACCATCTCTCCCTACTATACCTGCTATCCCACAGTCACACTCCCTTTCCAGAGACTATTATCCACTGTTACTATAGACACCATCTCTCCCTACTATACCTGCTATCCCACAGTCACACTCCTTCCCAGAGACTATTATCCACTGTTACTATAGGCACCATCTCTCCCTACTATACCTGTTATCCCACAGTCACCACTCCCTTCCCAGAGACTATTAATCCACTGTTACTATAGGCACCATCTCTCCCTACTATACCTGCTATCCCACAGTCACACTCCCTTTCCCAGAGACTATTATCCACTGTTACTATAGGCACCATCTCTCCCTACTATACCTGCTATCCCACAGTCACACTCCCTTCCCAGAGACTATTATCCACTGTTACTATAGGCACCATCTCTCCCTACTATACCTGCTATCCCACAGTCACACTCCCTTCCCAGAGACTATTATCCACTGTTACTATAGCACATCTCTAACCCCCTACTATATGTCCTGCTATCCCACAGTCACACTCCCTTCCCAGAGACTATTATCCACTGTTTACTATAGACACCATCTCTCCCTACTATACCTGCTATCCCACAGTCACACTCCCTTCCCAGAGACTATTATCCACTGTTACTATAGGCACCATCTCTCCCTACTATACCTGTTATCCCACAGTCACACTCCCTTCCCAGAGTGTATATACTGTAGAAAATATCTGCTTAGCATCAGAAAATGACTTATTACATGTGCTTGGCAGTGTTTCAAACAAGATCATAAAACATGTTCTAGTATTTAAGAAAAGTCTTTACATGTGCTCTCAAGTCTGTACATTAGAGACCCAATTTCGTGGAATAACTGAACAAATGGTAGCATTTACGAGCCTGTGAAATGTCTCTTGATGAAGAAGCTAAATGACTCATTAATACAGGTTTCAAATATGTATGCTGGAATTTATTAGAGAGATATCACTCAGAGCAAAAGCCAAGGCTTGATACACATGGGCTTTGTTACTCAGGTTTGCCGTATGGCAGATATTCATGTTGGTCTGCCCTTCAGATCTGAGCCCACAAGCAGATAATACTGGTGAATGATGCAGTAATAAGGTTGTTGTAATGTCCTAAAAAAACATGGTTATATAATAGCTATATTAATAATGGGTTACAGCTTTGGTATTACTGACTTGTTATATGTTTTGTTGTATTGTACTCCCAAATGACAAAAGTAGACACAGTGAAAGCCATATGGTGTGAGGCCCAAAAAAAATCACACTCCGATATCCATCGTCCTGCCCACTTCCCTCCCAGCCTCCACCCCACCCATGACCCACTTCAACCCGCCCATGCCCCACTTCAACCCGCCCATGCCCAACCCTGACTCCACCCACGTCCCACCCAACTCTACTAACTCCCACCAATTTGCTTTGCCCTTCCTCACCGGTAAGAGAGAGTGGCTGGGGAGGAGGGTTTTTTTATTGGCTCTGGAGGAAGCAGACCCCACAGTCCGGGTCCCTCTGCGACTACGAGGTTTGCTTCCTCTATAATTACGCCACTGGCAATTGGCTATATTTCTATATACTGCACATACATAGTTTTCAAACAAAGATTTCAAAGGAGCCAAAAACCCATTTCACTACAAAGTTATAATTGTATTGTTATTGTTACTTTTTTTGATGATTGGAGTAGTAATAAAGATACAGATAATCCCTTCCTTGTGGTGGTTCCCAAAGTGATTTCCAAATATCTAATGGGACAAATTTTAAGAAAATAGCATTACTTATCACCTCTCACTCAAAGTGATAAACTGAGGCATATTTATGTGCCAAGAAATTGCTGCTTCTTTTAAGTGCTAGGAACCAACCCTCCCTTGATTAGACAATAACAGAAAGTGCCCACAAATATACCACTGAAGGGCAGAGACACAAGATGCAATTCGTGGAGATTAGTTGCCCGGATGACAAATCTCCTCTTCCTCGAGGAGAACTTTGATATTAGAAAAACGGTTACAAATAGAAAGTGTTTGGGAAAGTCTTTATTTCTGGGGAACAACAACTGAACTGAAAAAAGTGTTTGGACGATCCCTTGCTTTTCTCAGCATTACATGTATAATCTGTTGACTTTCTCCCTGGGTCACCAAACTGCCAATGACCTTGAAAATGGCCACTACCATTGTTTTTATTTGCTCTGATACCTAGCCCAGCCGCCGTCTCTACCTTAATTACCTGTTTATTTATATTTTTTTTTGCTAAGACCCCCCTCCCTCCCTTATTTTTTTTTTTCTCCTCTTTCTTTCCCCCCTTCTCCCCCCTTTTCTTTATTGTTTCTTTTACTCTCCATTTTACTCCATGTTATCTTATTGCTCTCTTATTCATGATTGAACCTACATATGATATCTTGCGATTTTTTGTGACTGTGCTCATGCAATAACATGTTGATTTTTTTTTTATTGGAAAATCAATAAAACTTCAGTTTAAAAAAAAAAAGTGTTTGGAAGGTGAAGAACCCCTTTAAGCTTAAAACATTAGTACCGGTGTGATGAAAATGTTGCTTTTGGGAACATACTCTACTGGAAGACATGGTATGTGTGTATGTGGCACCAATTTGATATTCTAAACAAGGAAACTCTTTGCACTGTTGTCAGAATAGGAAGAAGAAATAAAACTGTAATTGCACGAAGCATCTGTAATTATCTAGGAGTGGCTGTTGAACAGGCATTTCCATGTAAGACGGTAGATAATGTAGAGGTAAGGTAAGAGATAAGGTAGAGATAAGGTAGAGAATGTTTATGTCTGTGTTCTTTTTGAGATGGAAAGATGTTTGCTAAATGAGCTTGTGTGTGTGTGTTATTAACTGATTTTCCTTTCTATATTTTAGTATTCCACTGGGGGAAGTTTCCCGGTGTCCTACATTTCCACAGCTCAATACCCTTACCAAAGGATCGCACCTCAAGCAAGCATGGAAACCCAGCAGCCCCTCTATCCAAAGCCAATCTATTCATACAGGTAATCACTTTCTGTGCCGTAGAAGACACATGAATGGTTAAATGCTAAGTTTTTCAAAATGGATATGCCCAGCGCTCCAAAATTTATGTCAACATTTTAAACATGAGGATTGGTGAACAATTGGTGATTTGTGATAAGTTAATGTCTGATCAGTCAATATTTTTCTTTAAACATGTCGGTCTTTAGCGAGTGCCATGCGCCAGTTTGTCGGTTGTTTTGGCACATCAAGAACTGACATAATTAGTTCTCAAAGAGAATGTTGCATTATGGGGGGAAAATCAAGCAATGCACCCAATCCTGTATTCAGCTGAAGATTCAGTCGAAATTCAAACCTTTAACAGCAGGATTCGAGGAAATCCAAAAGCCTAACTGAACCAAATTCAGAGCTTTGAAAATGATGTGATTAAAGGAGAATTCAACCCTTACCCTACACAGACCCCCCTCCCTCCCCCCCCCGCCTAAGTGTTACCCCGGGCAAATGCCCCTAACATTTTACTTACCCCTCAGTGCAGATTCAGGTATCGGAGTTCAAGGGCTTCATCTTTTTATCTTCGGAATGAGACCGTCATGTCAGCGCATGCGCAGTTGGAGCAATTTTCTGTCTCACGACAACTGCGCATGCGCCGAAACTCATTGCCAAAGTGCCAGTCCCAAGTGTTTTTTGGGCTACTTCGACCCTCGAATGGGCTACTACGACCTTCGACTACGACTTCGTTCGACCATTCGATAGTCGAAAGAATTGTCTCTTTAAGAAATAAAATTCAACCCCCTAGTTCGCCATCTAAAACCTACGGAACTCAATGTTAGCCTATGGGGAAGGTCCCCATAGGCTTTCTTAAGTTTTTTTGATCAAAGGATATTCCTTTGATCGTTGGATTAAAATCCTTCAAATCGTTCGATTCGAAGGATTTTATCGTTCGATCGAAGGAATAATCCTTCGATCGTTCGATCGCACTATTTGCGCTACAATCCTTCGACTTCGATATTCGAAGTCGAAGGATTTTAATTCCCAGTCGAATATCGAGGGTTAATTAACCCTAGATATTCAACCCTTTGTGAATCGGCCCCTTAGACTGATGGGAGGGGGGAAAGGGTCTATGTAGGGTAGGGGGTAGGGTTTTTTTTAACTTTAGGGTTGAATTCTCCTGTAAGGGTGTAAAAAAGTTTTTATAAAGCACAAGGACAGAAAAAAAATAGGTATTTAGGGTGTAGATATAAAAAAGCCAAATGCTGCAGTCAAAGGAAAATGGCAAATGTGGAGTGGTTGACTACAGAAATACTTTAGTGTAGGGATGCACCAAATCCACTCTTTTGGATTCTGCCCGAACCCCCAAATCCTTCGCGAAAGATTCGGCCGAATACCAAACCGAATCCTAATTTGCATATGAAAATTAGGGGTGGGAAGGGTAAAAAAAAGTCATGTGATTTCCCTCCCTGCCCCTAATTTGCAGATGCAAATTAGGATTCGGTTCAGCCGAGCAGAAGGTTCAGCCTCAGCCGAATCTGAATCCTGCTGAAAAACACAGAATCCTGGCCGAATCCCGAACCGAATCCTGGATTCTGTGCATCCCTACTTCAGTGACTGGCATATGTAATATACAGCAAACACCAGCAATTTCTAAAACTAAGAATTTGTAGGAAAATTGCAGTTAGGTGTTTCTTTTCCAAAATTAAATTCTGTTTATATTATTGCTGAAAAAATTGTTTATTTCTGCAAGCCGCACACACACGTATCCGCACTCATTCTGTTGGGGGCACATTTGCCATAACAATGATCTAAGGGAGAAGTGCAGTTTACTAATGTCGTTTTCTATTTTGCCTCTGTTTTTTGGAAAAAAGCGTTTGACTGTCATTTAGTAAAATCTTAGTTTCTTTTCACTAGTCTATAAAAATACATTTTATTAAAAATAGGGCCCAATTTACCTTTGCAACCAGGCGGTGGTGTATTAGACACACTGGAACATGAACACAACAAGGCAGGAACAGAAGGATAAGGAATAAAAGTATCAATAGAACTGAAGCCTCACAGAACAATATTTGTTTGGCTCCCGTGACCCTCAAAAACCAGACTATATTTTAAATTGCAAGCTGTAAGAGGCAGAAGAGGAAAGCAAATTAATTATAAACTACAAAAATCGAAGGCCAACTGAAAAGCTGTACATTCTATAACATACAAAAAGTCAACTTATATGTGAACAACCCCGGCTGCCCGAAACTACAGAAATCAACATTATCCAAAACCCCAGGTCCCAAGAATTCTTAAGCTCATACCTGTATTTCAAGGTATTTTTTATACAGGTATATTTGCTTTAAGCAACTTAAGCTGATAACATAAATTGTTTTTCTCATAGCATACTAATATTTATGGCCCTGAAGAACAGCAAGACGGGGAGTCTGCCTGTGAGTGAGATTTATAATTTTATGACGGAGAACTTCCCGTACTTTAAGGTAAGACATATTCTGTCATTTAGAACTGGGGACTGTTATATATATTGTGTGCTTTCCCCATATCCTCTGGGAAAGAAATAGTTACTGATATATTGGATAAGATTCTTTAATTTATTTATTGTGATGTAAATGATCTTTTGGTTTTTATTCAAAAATAATAATTTCCCTTTAAACACGTTATAATTACATAGCAACATAGTTAAGTTGGGTTCAAAAAAAACCAGTGCATTCCCCAACCTCACTGTCCTCACTGTGATGAACCCCCTACTCTGTTCCTTTAAATGAAACTTCTTTTCCTCTAGTCTGAAGGGGAGGCCTCTGGTACGTGATTCTCTTTATGGGTAAAAAGGTCCCCTGCTATTTGTCTATAATGTCCTCTAATGTACTTGTAAAGTCTAATCATGTCCCCTCACAAGCGCCTTTTTTCCCCCAGAGAAAACAACCCCAACCTTGTCAGTCTCCCCTCATAATTTAACTCTTCCCTCCCTCTAACCAGTTTAGTTGCACTTAGTCTCTGCACTCTCTCCAGCTCATTTATATCCCTCTTAAGGACTGGAGTCCAAAACTGCCCCCATACTCCAGATGAGGCCTCACCAGGGACCTATAAAGAGACACAATTATGTTTCATCCCTTGAGTTAATGCCCTTTTTTATACAAGAACTTTATTTGCTTTAGTAGCCACAGAATGACACTGCCCAGAATTAGACAACTTGTTATCTACAAAGACCCCAAGATCCTTCTCAGTTAAGGAAACTCCCCACACACTGCCATTTAGGGGCAAATTCACCAAGGGTTGAATATCGAGGGTTAATTAACCCTCGATATTCGACTGGGAATTAAAATCCTTCGAATATCGAAGTCGAAGGATTTTAGCGCAAAAACTTCGATTGAACGATCGAAGGAATAATCGTTCGATCGAATGATTAAATCCTTCGAATCAAACGATTCGAAGGATTTTAATCCAACGACCGAAGGAATATCCTTCGACCAAAAAAACTTAGGCAAGAATATGGGGACCTTCCCCATAGGCTAACATTGGGTTTGGTAGGTTTTAGATGGCGAACTAGGGGGTCGAAGTTTTTTCTTAAAGAGACAGTACTTCGACTATCGAATGGTCGAATGATTTTTAGTTTGAATCCTTCGATTCGAAGTCAAAGGTCGAAGTAGCCCATTCGATGGTCGAAGTAGCCCAAAAAACACTTTGAAATTCGACGTTTTTTTACTTCGAATCCTTCACTCGAGCTTGGTGAATTGGCCCCTTAGTGTATAACTTGCATTTATATTATTTTTGCCAAAGTGCATAACCTGCATTTATCAACGTTGAACCTCATTTTCCAGTTTGCTGCCCAGTTTTCCAGTTTAGACAAATCACTGTGCAAAGTGGCAGCATCCTGCATGGAACCTATAGTTCTGCACAATTTAGTCTCATCTGCACAAATAGAAACAGTACTTTCAATGGCCACCTCCAGGTCATTAATAAACAAGTTGAAAAGCAAGGGACCTAGTACAGAGCCCTGCGGTACTCCACTAACAACACTGGTCCAATTAGAAAATGTTCCATTTACCACCACTCTTTGTAGTCTATCTTTTAGCCAGTTCTCTATCCAGGTACAAATACTATGTTCCAGGCCAACATTCCTTCATTTAACCATTAATTTTTTGTATGGCACTGTATCAAATGCTTTAGCAAAGTCCAAATAGATCACATCAACTGCCATTGCAGAGTCGAGGTTCCTGCTCACCTTCTCATAAAAGACAATTGGGGGCACATTTACTTAGCGCGAGTGAAGAAATAGAAGAAAAAAAACTTCGAATTTCGAATGTTTTTTTTGGCTACTTCGACCATCGAATTGGCTACTTCGACCTTCGACTACGACTTCGGATCGAATGATTCGAACTAAAAATCGTTTGACTATTCAACCATTCGATAGTCGAAGTACCGTCTCTTTAAAAAAAACTTCGACCAACCTACCGAACATCAATGTTAGCCTATGGGGAAGGTCCCCATAGTTTTTCATAGCAATTTCTGATCGAAGGAAAATCGTTCGATCAATGGATTAAAATCCTTTGAATCGTTCGATCGAACGATTTTTCCTTCGATCGATCGTAGGAAATGCGGTAAATCCTTCGACTTCGATATTCGAAGGATTTAACTTCAACGGTCGAATATCAAGGGTTAATCAACCCTCGATATTTGACCCTAAGTATATGTGCCCCCTAAATTTGTTTGGCAAGATTGATTATGTATAAAACCATGCTGGTACAAGCTTATAGTATTAAGATTTGCAATGAAGTCAAGTATTTTATCACTAAGTAACCCTTCAAAAAACTTTCCTACCACTGATGTCAGACTAACCCCCTATAGTTTTGAGGCTGAAAACAGGATCCCTTTTTGAATAGCGGCATCACATTAGCAATTTTACAGCCTCTCGGCACCTTGCCAGACCTCAATGAATCCTGAAAAATTAAGTAAAGAGGTTTAGCAATTACAGAGCCAAGCTCATTTAGTACCCTGGGATGAATACCATCTGGTCCCGGATCCTCCCCTTGTGTGAACCATCCATCATTTGATGTATTAATTAGAAGAAAACTGTCATTACTTGGTACCTCATTTGTGTAGACAGATGAAAAAATAACGGTTCAGAATCTCTGCTTTATTTCTATTCTCATTAACCAACTGACCCTTCGATTGACAACAAGGCCCCCACCTCTTGATAAATCTGAACATGCAAATTAGAGTTAAGATTTGATTCAGTTTTCAGCCAAGTCTTTTGTGAAGGATTCTGTTTTCTTACAAATAAAAAAGGATAAGTTTGGTGCATCCCCGTTCAAAGGAGACATGTATCTAATTCTAACAGAATCGCATAGTGAATATAGGTTCCAACTGAAAAAAGGTAAGAAACCCAGTATTGGAAGACAGCAAAGGGGACTAATTACCTGAATGACCGGATTTGAATCGAACAGGAGCTACTGCTTTTCTAACTTATTTACCTTGCTAATAACATGTATTTGTTAGAGGCATCCCTGAATTTTCAAGTGATCTGGTAACTTTATTCTGCTTATTGGTATATACAGGTATGGGACCTGTTATCCAGAATGCACAGTTTTTTTCCTGATAAGGGGACTTTCCATGATTTGCATTGTCATACCTTAGGTCTGCTGAAAATCATATAAACATTAAATAACCCCAATAGGATTGTTTTCCCACCAATAAGGATTAATTATAACTTAGCTGTGATTAATAAAGGGCAAGACAAGGCCCGAAACGATGCCTGTTAGTGACCAATTGTAATAAAGTTTTCACAATTTGCAAACAAGAGGTGCTGCAGTTTTTCTTTTTTGCTAAACATTAATAAAATCCCAACATAAAATATGTTTTAAAATGTTTAATTATTTGATTAAAACTGAGTATATGGGAGATGGTTTTCCCATAATTTGGATCTTTCTGGATAAAGGGTTTCTGGATAATGGATCCCATACTTGTATACTGAATACCCGTGGGCATGTATCCATTTTGCAGAGGCTCTAACTTGCAAATATAGTGTGTGATACATAATAAGTTGCTTTATGACAATAGATCATTTATAATCATTTATTATTAAAAAAAACATATAATACATTTAGCAGCAAAGGACTATGTTGTGTAATACTCAAAAACACCCATCAAATTCACTCCCGAACAATGGTGTGATACAGTACAGTACTTTTCTGTAGAGTAGGAACACTACAAATGATGACAAGTTGTTGCCAGAGCCAGAATATTCCATAGGACTAATATTACTAAACTAACAATCCTTTCCTGAGTAATGTGTGTGTTATTATATCATATGACTTGGAGGCAAGCAAAAAGAGCATGCGGAAACTCAGAGCATGCTTGTTTGTTTGCTCTCTAGATTAATGGTAATCACTATTATAGAAAATTGTTTGAATAAAACAAAAAATAAAAAAAGCGAGAGCACTGTATAAACAAGACACTAAGCCCAGGATACATGTATAGCCGTGAGTAATATGCTCTTGGAATAATGGGATAAGATTGGCAGTACCTGAAATTCGCATTTGGTGAAGGAGTAGAATAATTGAATAAAGTCTACATTGACCAGATTTCTGGTTAAAGAGCAATGTCCGAAGGAAACGTCAGCCTTCGTTGTTTTAGCAATTGCCATAAAATAGCAATGAAATATTTAAAGGTATACTGTCATGGGAAAAAAAAAATTTTTCAAAATAAATCAGTTATTAGTGCTGCTCCAGCAGAATTCTGCACTGAAATCCATTTCTCAAAAGAGCCAACAGATTTTTTTATATAAAATTTTGAAATCGGACATGGGGCTAGACATATTGTCAATTTCCCAGCTGCCCCAAGTCATGTGACTTGTGCTCTGATAAACTTCAATCACTCTTTACTGCAAGTTGGAGTGATATCACCCCCCCTCCCTTTTCCCACCCAGCAGCCAAACAAAAGAACAATGGGAAGGTAACCAGATAACAGCTCCCTAACACAAGATAACAGCTGCCTGGTAGATCTAAGAACAACACTCAATAGTAAAATCCAGGTCCCACTGAGACACATTCAGTTACATTGAGAAAGAAAAACAGCAGCCTGCCAGAAAGCATTTCTCTCCTAAAGTGCAGGCACAGGTCACATGACCAGGGGCAACTGGGAAATTGACAATATGTCTAGCCCCATGTCAGATTTTATATTGAATATAAAAAAATCTGTTTGCTCTTTTGAGAAATGGATTTCAGTGCAGAATTCTGCTGGAGTAGCACTATTAACTGATTCATTTTGAAAAAAAACATGTTTTCCGATGACAGGATCCCTTTAAGTAAAGTCAAATTAATTATAATTAACTTTCATTAAAAGTAATTAAAACATTTTTTAAATCACATGACATATTGCTGCTAATTTTTGTAGAAATCATTTACGAGATAGGTCCTGAAACCGTATAAATCGATTCAAATAAAACATTTGTATTAGAGATGGGAGTATATTAGTTTATTGTGGCAATTCTACCTGGCATTACTATGAATACATTCTAAATACAGAAACAACATGGATATATAAAAGGAAATGATAAGAAAATATTTAATAAGACGAATTGGAGTATTTCTGTTTACTGAGAGATTCGGGGAGAGAACTTGGATTACAGAGAATAGAGGAGAACAGTGACACCTGGTGGATTCACAAGTTTTATGCCATAAATAGCAGTGATTCTGAAGACCATTCATTGAGCCTATCAAACAAATGTTCTCACAGCTGTGGAAGTGGATCCGATTGGTCTGTTCAAGTGAGCTCTCCTGGGAGGCTTAAGCCTTTATTACAAAACCGATATACAGAATTTCCTGAGATATAAGCTGAGATCATTTTATTGAAATGTTGAAGGGCACCAGCATGGGTTGTGAGTACATTGTGAGACTATAAGAGAGATACAGAATTCTGTGATTTACCCTACAGACAGCTCCAGACGGCTGGAAGAATTCCGTGCGGCACAACCTGTCTCTGAACAAATGCTTTGAAAAAGTAGAGAACAAATCTGGAAGTTCCTCCCGTAAAGGGTGCCTATGGGCTTTGAATCCTGCCAAGATTGAAAAAATGCAGGAGGAATTACAAAAGTGGAAAAGGAAAGATCCAGTAACCGTGAGAAAAAGCATGGCAAAGCCAGGTGAGTATACCCAAACCAAGGGTCCCAACTTTGGGAAGATCTGGTATCTGGGCACTAACGATAGAATTTTACACACAGATAATGGGGATTATAACATGAATGATTGGGGGCTCCCCTACTATGTATATTATGAACAAGCAATGTTCTACCACCCTTTATTCTAGATCTGGGGCACCTAGACTATGTATGTCCAGGTTCTGGCTGTCATTGCATGTAGGGTTGGACAACTCTGATGTTAAAAGCTTTTTTAATTAGTTTTCTGTAATAATTCATTAACCAGATATAATCATAAGAAAAGTACCAAAATATTGCTGACTGTATAAAGATAACACTTAGCAGGACATAGGATTGTCAGATGACACTGGGGGAGATCAATAAGTGTTTCTTTCTGGGAAAGTCTCTCTAGTAACATGCTGGTTACAGAGAAACATTGTAGATGGTATAGTCCCTCCCCTTGTGATATATGTTATGATGCATTAAGATGAAGCCTTTACTTTGCACCAGGATCCCATAGAACCTTTTTTTTCTGGATATGCTATACATTGTGAATATGAATATTTCATAATATTTTTTGTTTCCTTTAGAAGACCTTGATAAGCTCATAGGAGAGAGAACTGAAAAGCTGAGGTCTTCGCTGTTGGCACATAATGGCGCTGGTCTTGTGAACTCCACCACTATGCAGTTATCTATGCAGACGTCATTGTGTGAGACGACCATTTCCCCAATGCCTGTACCACTACAATCTGTGCGGGACATTTCAGCATCTTTGCAGGACAACTCACATCTTGTGAGGCAACAGCCTCCATGTTATACTCCATTACCCCATGACATTCCCCTGATCTCACCAGCTATGATACAGCAGCCCCGTGGCATTTCCCATAATCATTTTTCATCACCTGACAACCAAAGTGACCTAAGAGCTCAACCCATCAATCCTCAGGACTCCCCAATCCCTGCCCACACCCCTCCGCATCAGACCATGAATTTACTGACGCAACACTCACCAACAAGGACAATGCAGGAGAACCTCGCTGAAGTGGAGCTCAGTAATGATATTGATGATCTCAATCCTTCTCTTACAGATTTTGATTTTCAAGGTACAGTATGTAGCCTTAAATTGAGGGCCATTTTGGTCCATTTTCCAAGCAGATTTGCTCCTGAGTGTTTTTATTTAGAATTATGTCTGGGCCCTTGAAGGAAATTCACCTTTTTGGTGTTTGGGATCATTGTCCTACTGAAATTATATATTGTATTGATAAATACACAGTACAGGTATGGGACTTCTTTTCTAGAATGCTCGGGCCTGGGGTTTTACAAATAATGGATCTTTCTGTAATTTGGATCCCCAAAATAAAAATAAAAATCATTTAAACATTAAATAAACCCAACAGGATTGTTTTGCCTCCAATAAAGATTAATTAGATCAAGTAAAAGCTACTTTATTATTATTGGAAGGAAAAACGAAACCATTTTTTAAAATGAGAATTATTTTAATTTAATGGAGTATATGAGAAATGGCCTTCCTGTAGTTTGTAACTTTGTGGATCATGGGTTTCTGGATAGTGGATCTCATACCATACAGTTTTATTCACCCATTTAAATATATACAACATAACTTACAGCATAGTCACTAGTCAACAAGAAATTGGGCTGACCCAGGATTAAGTTAGGATGTGCAACCTTGAATTCCCTAAAATAATAGAAAAGTAAATCCAATTTAAAACTGGCTATACATATGCGGTGTCCTTCATGTGGAGTTTGTTTTGCCTTCGGTGTTCCAGTTATTACCATGGGACATTTTAATGATGTCATTAATGAAAGAGAGGGATGTTTCCTGAGAATATATGATTTGTCAGCATGAAATATTGCAATATGCTGTTCATGTCTAAAATAGAGTGTGTGTTTTCCTTTAAGGGCTATGGCACATGACATGTCTGCTGCACCCACAGGTCTGGCAAGTAGTGATCGCAATATCATCAGTGGGTTTTTCAAAGTGGTAGTCTGAACTGCGGGTGCACTGGACTGTGATTGTCATGTAAACAGGTTGCCAACTGCCAACTGCACTAGAAATCATACAGGCGGCAAAAAACATTAATTCTCATTATGTGCCATAAACCTTGAGGTTAAAGATACAGAAACAGATCTTTCACCTACGTTACACACACATATACTGTACATACATATATAGGATCCGTTATCCGGAAACCCATTATCCAGAAAGCTCCGAATTACGGAATGTTGTGTCCCATAGTCTTCATTTTATCCAAATAATCCACATTTTTAAAAATGATTTCCTTTTATAAAAAAAACAGTAACTTGTACTTGATCCCAACTAAGATATAATTAATCCTTATTGGAAGCAAAACCAGCCTATTGGCTTTATTAAATATTTACACGATTTTCTAGTAGACTTAAGGTGTGAAGATCCAAATTACGGAAAGATCCAGAAAATTCAATTAAAAAAGCATTATTATTTGCACAAGACCTGTTGAGTGCCATACATAAAGTATATACAATATTTTACTTTTTTTTTTGTGGTCCCACCAATTTATAATGCATTTCAATGGGTGCATTTCCCTGATTTTAAGTAATGTTTTCCCGGATTTTACATCAACATTTTTGCTTTTTTCTCCTCTATGAATGTTTTTATTTGGGAAATAAAGAATTTTAAAATACCAACCAGATGTATATTTTGCCATGGTTCTGCCTGTAAATTGTCAATTCCAATTAGTCTGCCCAAGAGCCGGGTCAGACGCCCTAGGCAACCTGGCCGTGGCAGCGCCCAATAGACACCAGCGTGCGCAAAAAATGCCGAAGTAAAATCCTTTCGACTTCGAAGTTGAAGGATTTTGCGCAATTCGTTCGATCAAACGATTTTAATCCATCGATCAAAGGATTATCCTACGATCAAAAAATTGTTAGCAAGCGTATGGGGACCTTCCCCATAGGCTAACATTGGCCTCCGTAGGTTTTAGGTGGCGAACTAGGGGGTCGAAGAAATCTTTAAAGAGACAGTACTTCGATTATGGAATAGTCGAACGATTTTTAGTTCGAATCGTTCGAAGTCGAAGGTCGTAGTCGAAGTAGCCAATTCGATGGTCAAAGTAGCCAAAAAAAAACATTCGAAATTCGAACTATTTTTCCTCTATTCCTTCACTCAAACTTAGTGAATGGGCCCCTAACACTGCAATGTTTAACCCTTATTAACACACTAAATATTGTGTCTCAAAGTAAAACAGACGCCTGTGATTATAACCTTTCGAAGAAAAAGTTACTACAACACATTTCCCTCATTTTACATTTTCCCGGATTTTACATCATTTTTGTGAAAACTGTAAAATGGGGGTTCTACTGTATTTATATATATATATAGTACTGTGGCTTGCTATAAAAAGATGATTAATAATTGTTTTCTGAACAGGGAGCCTTTGGGAAGAGCTTAGAGATGACAGCCTGGTTTTGGATCCCCTAAATCTTGTTTCTCCCTCTCCAACACCGCCTCCTCCTCAGTATTTTGTGCATAACTCCGCCAGCAAAGGCTTCAGCAATGGGACTGGCTCCCCAAATAATAACTTGAATATGAGCTATGGAGACATACATCTCACCACTGTGTATTCCTCGTTTGTGGAACTTGACAAACAAATGCCGTCGTATCTCAGTACTTGTGGGAGCAAACACCTTGCAATAGTTTGACCATATACTCAACATCTACTCCCATCATCTGATAAAGAAACCTTCTGCACCCATAGAGACAATAACCTTACAGCGGGAAATACTTCTTTGGACCTTTGTTAAATAAAATATATTTTGCAGATCCTTTGGGTTGAGGTACATTTGATTGATGTTCCTGGAACACAACTCTTTAAATTCTGTATTGAAAAGTGACTTTCTGAAAAACCGATGAACTGCCAAAGTAATGCACCAAAGGCAAAAGAATAACAGGCCCAGCACTACACTGCCACAAATGAAGATACGCTTAAAGAGACGAGACATAAAATTTGCGTTTGCTGTCTTTACAGACTGAATATTGACTTTTTATTATAGGGTAATTCCATTTAATGATGGGAAAATTGAAGTTGTACCATATCAATGATTTTTGGATTTGGCTCATTAACAAACAGAAACAGAACCCTTATTTGTATCATCAAATTTGAACAATTTTAAATGTCTTTTAAGTTACCCAGAGCTTTAAAGTCACTTGAATTTAAGTTTGGATTTTTTTGGGGGTAAACAATCAAGGGCTGATTGATTGATATCTGGGTTTGCAATTTGCCACAGTTTTGAGATAATGTGTAAAAGTTTGCCACAATCGATCGCAGGTTTGTTTTTGCAGAGGACACATTTCTTCTCTATAGCAATTGTTTCCTTAGGGCTGGTTGGAGGTGGTAAGATTTTGATTTTTTTTCAATCTCGTTTCGAAAAGTGGCGTTTGTTTTATTTAGCCATGACAACTTGCAGAAAATCACAAAATTTAATAAAATAGAACTTTAGCCAAATCCAGATGTTGGTGAAAAAAATGCCTGGATGTGACCAAAGTCTGGATTCGGTGCACGGTATTTTCAGTAACCGATTACAGCAGCGCACTCCGGACTTCCATAGAAGCCAAATCCAGGATTCAGGTTTAAAAAGTTCTATATTTTATTTTTACATCTGACATACAAACAAGCGTCTGAGGTCTGACGCGTTTCGTGTCTACACACTGCCTCAAGGCATTCCCTAATTTGTATTTGCTATAATGGATAGTGTTGCTAATAATGTATTCTGCATAAAGCACAAGATGAACCAATCTAAAGTCTTGCTTTAACCAAATTACTGTCTCAACTCTGCCCCTGGTGATATTTCAGATTGATGACATTATTCACGGCTCCCTCCCAAGTAGAGTCCTGCGCGGGTCAATTTTTTGGGACCCGAACCTGACCCGTACCCGCAACCTGCAATCCGCAACCCGCATTCTTACCCGCTTGGACCCGCAATCCGACCCGACCCCCAAGTACCTTCTCTGCAACCCGGACCCGCTGACCATCAAGAATCAGGAAGTGCTGTCATTATAAACCGGAAGTTACATCATCGGAAGTAGATATGATCAGAAAAAAGGGAGTAAAACCGGAAGTGCTGTCATTGTGTACCGGAAATGACATCATCAGAAGTGGACGTGACCAGAAAAAAGGAGAAAATATTGATATTGAGAAGACCCGCAGCCCGACCCACAATCTGCAAACCCGCAGAACCGCCGACCCGCGGGTATACCCGCACCTTGAACTTCAATGAAAAACTGCAGGTTTTTGCGGGTAACCCGTGGGTACCCGACCCGCTGCAGGACTCTACTCCCAAGTCCTCACATTTTAACATTGGCAAAACTGTAGCAGCACTTTGATTCTCATACTGTACCTGTAGGGAAACCTTTCCATTATATTCATCTACACTATGGGAAAACATAAATATCACAATGCAAACCTCTCAAACCACTGACAGGTGAACTGAATATGTTGCACCTCTTATTACACAACCCCTTCTGGATATAAATATCACATTAAAATGCTGGTTGCATCAATGTCAGGTTTGTCACTTTCATGCCTTCTCCAAGCCTTTATTTCAGGTAGAAAGAAACCTCTCTTTTTTAGCTTTATTTCTTGCAAACACTACAGTATTTGAATGGCCGCAGTATTTAAATGACCTGTAATGTACAGTATATAGGAATAATGTAACTCTTTTATACATCACGAGGACAGGGCCCCCTAATGACACATAAAGGCACTAGACTGTTGTGTTTTCTATATTCTTATATTACATAAGTAGGCCCTGCATTATTTCTTCTAATTCTCAAGTTGCGTGTGACACAAATGGATTCAGAATGAATTTGGACGACGTCACAATGTGCATAAGGGTATATTTTACAAGTTATTTTTTTTTGTAGATAAAAGCAATAAAATGTAAAAAAAAAACAAGTTAGAAACCTTGTTTAAATATAGAACAAGATGACCCATAAAATGGAACTGTGTAAATGTTGGGCAAATGAATTTCAGCCCTTCTATGTGTCATGGAGTGACGTCACTGGGATGTGTAGGGGCTCCATATTGATCACACACAGAGAAAGCACATCAACATTTCATTTACTGGCAAAAATCTCCAAGGAGGGGTTGTTTTTACATATGACTGCATGTTATATCATAAAGCAGGTGTGTTTATTTTCTCCAAGGGAATACCTGTGACTCATTGCTTTGTGATACATATGTTCATTGCTTTTACTCCATTCAAGCTGTACTCATTTGTCTATAAATAAATGAAAAGAAATTGCTGTCTCATGATCACAGTACTTATTTCCAATCACAGTCGGGGGCCCATTCACTAAGCTCGAGTGAATGAATAGAGGGAAAAAAATTAGATTTTCGAATGTTTTTTTTGGCTACTTCGACCACGACTTTGAATCGAACGATTCGAACTAAAAATCGTTCGAATATTCAACCATTCGATAATCAAAGTACTGTCTCATTAAAAATTTCTTCGACCCCCTAGTTCGCCACCTAAAACCTACCAAGGCCAATGTTAGCCTATGGGGAAGGTCCCCATAGGCTTTCCAAGGTTTTTCTGATCGAAGGATAATCCTTTGATCGATGGATTAAAATCCTTAGAATCGTTCGATTTGAAGGATTTAATCGTTCGATCGAACTATCATTCCTTCGATCGAACGAATTGCGCAAAATCCTTCGACTTCGATATTCGAAGGATTTTAATTCGGCAGTCGAATATTGAGGGTTAATTAACCCTGGATATTCGACCCTAGGTAAATGTGCCCCTCAGTGTCGGACTGGCCCACAGGGATACCCGGTCGCAGATCCGACTTGACAGCCCCCCCCCAGCCTCGTTGCCTAGGGGGCTGTCTTCTCTCCCCACTCTCTGCGGAGGTGGCAAAAGCCGCTGAAGCAGAGAGAGAGCTCAGCTGCTAAAGAAAGTACCATGTACGTTCTTGGCAGCCTGAGCATTTGCCTGCCAGCACATACGCTGTACGTGCTTGGCAGGCAACGGGTTACGGGCTAGTCCACACAAAGAAATTCATGGAGATTTTGCCGCGTGGTGACTAATCGCCTCGTCTTTTGAGCAACTATCTCCCCGAACTGCCTCAGCGTAGCAGCGTTGGTGGCTGCCATGTACAGCTGCATCATTTCTGCTGCTCACACGGTTATGGTAGTTGGCGATTAGCGATGGGCGAATCTGTGGCTTTTCGATTTGCCGAGAAATTTACTAAACAGCAAAAAATTTGCAAACGCATTGAAGTCAATGCGCGTCAAAATTATTTTTACAGGCAACAATTTCGACATGAGCGTCAATTTTTATATGCGCAACTAATTTGTTCAAATGCATGAAAGTCAAGGGGACACGCAACAATTTTTAGGGCAAGGCCCGACGCGGCGTTGTTACTTTGCGTTTTTAAAAAAGAAACGCCAGCCATAAATACGCCACTGAAACCACACACGACAATATGCGTTTTTCAGCACGTAGGTTTCTTTTCCCAACATGCACTTCTCATTGTTCTCATTGAGAATTTGGACGCCATATTTATAATACGCTGCGTATTTATGCAAAGTGTGGTTTCAATTAGTAGAGTCTATTGATTTGGTAGTTTCTGCTGAAAAACGCCAATACCGGCATCCAGCGGTGGATTTCGGCTTGCAAGCGCCCTGTGAGAATTGTCATTATGCATTTTCCATTAGTTTCAGTGGTAGTGCAGTTTATGCGTATTTACGCCTGGCGGAGCTTTTTTTAAAAACACCACATCTGGCCTTGCCCTTATGCGCACGACTACTCTGACGTCGCGGCAGATTTTTCACCAGCAAATTCTCGCCGCAGCAAATGTAAAGCTTGTCATTTGCTGTCCTTCACAAGGCATTCATTAACCCATTTATGTCCACTGCCATCTGAAGATACCATGGCACGAAATGAAGAAAACTTTAGGGGGCACATTTACTTAGCACGAGTGAAGGAATAGAACAAAAAATACTTCGAATTTCGAATGGTTTTTTTGGCTACCTCGACCTTCGACTACGAATCGAACTAAAAATCGTTCGACTATTCGATAGTCAAAGTACTGTCTCTTTAAAAAAAACTTCGGGAAGGTCCCCATAGGCTTTCTAGCCAATTTGGGAATCGAAGGAAAATCGTTCAATCGATGGATTAAAATCCTTTGAATCGTTCGATTATTCTTTCAATCGAACGAATAGCGCTAAATCCTTCGACTTCAATATTCAAAGTATTTAACTTCGAGGGTCGAGTATTGAGGGTTAATTAACCCTCGATATTTGACCATTAGTAAATGTGCCCCTGGGTGTTTGTGTCTTCTTCCCAAACTTTATGGCCGTGCCGGTGTCTGTAGCAATGAGGAATCCTGGGAGCTGTACTTAGGTGCTCCCTGCGCACATTGCCATAAGTTTACATTAAAAAAACGAATGTTATTGTTGTTTCGGACTACTGCTTTGAATCTGAAACAGGGGGGTCCAAAAGTTAGATTGGGATCTAGTAGATCTTTAGCTGGTGATCAGTAGATCTCAAGACTCTGTCAACAAACAGCTTGTCTATATCACCCTCCTATTTCATACTTTTCATTCAGATTATTATGTTAAGGTTACATAAGAAATAGTTGTTAAATATATAGTGAATAAAGTACCCCCTCTTGTAAAATATAAGGATATTATATTTTACCGAGGAGTTTCATGACCATATAAAAGTACGAGGCCGAAGGCAGAGTGTTTTTATACAGGTCATGGAACTCCGAGGTAACTTCTAATATCCTCATATTTTGCAACTGGGGTACTTTATTTATTATAATACACACATTTTGGTTAATCATGTGACAGAAATGACATCAGAACTCACCGTTTATAACTGATGACATCAGAACTCACCGTTTATAAGGATATAATTTACAAGATATTCATGGCTTTTGTGTATTATAACAATATACATTTTCCCATAAATCAGTATTCAAGTAATATATTCCATGGAACGGAATGCTAACAATGCTTTTATGGATGTAGATCTGGAGTGCCCATACTTTACTAATGTGAGGTCTACTTTTAGTGATGTTTTCCCATTATGATCTACATCCATAAAAGCATTGTTAGCATTCTGTTCCATGGAAAATATGTCTTAAATATATTGATTTATGAGAGAATTTATATTGCTATATTTAATAAGCAACTATTTCTTATGTGACAGTAACATTATGAATATCTGAATGAAAAGCATGAAATAGGAGGGTGATACAGACAAGCTGTTTGTTGACAGAGTCTTGAGATCTACTGATCACCAGCTAAAGATCTATTGGTAGATCCCCATCTACCTTTTGGGCACCCCTGGTGTAGATCATAATGGTACGACCTCACATTAGTAAAGTATAGACACTCCTGATCTAGAACATCATGCAAAGGACATCCATAAAGGACATTTCCAAGGTTTATTAATTCGCCTGTAAGTGTTTTTTTTTTGGTTTTTTTAAAGAACCACCTGAACATTATGGCTGCAAACACTTGCCTGTACTGTGAGGAAACTGGGGACTGTGTTTTGTCAAAACAAGAGATTAAATTACATGTCATGGTCCTGAAACCTTGAAAGAGAGAGAGAGAGAGAGAGAGAGACAGACAGACAGAGAGAGAGAGACAGAGAAAGAGAGACAGAGAGAGAGAGAGAGAGAGAGAGAGAGAGTGTATATATAATACACAAAAGCCATGTGTAAATTATATCCTTATAAACGGTGAGTTCTGATGTCATTTCTGTCACATGACTCACTGAAACTTGTGTATTATAATAAATAAAGTTCCCCCAGTTGCAAAATATGAGGATATTGGAAGTTACCTCGGAGTTCCATGACCTGTATAAAAACACTCGGCCTTCGGCCTCGTACTTTTATATGGTCATGAAACTCCAAGGTAACTTATAATATCCTTATATTTTACAAGAGGGGCTACTTTATTCACTATATATAAATAAATACAAAAGTCCTCATTATCAATATATTTAAGACAGAGACATTTTGTGCATACTGCTACTGAAAAATGCCTTACCCTTTAAACAAAACAGGGATTGTTTGTCCATATATTGCAATATATTTAAGATGAACAACTACGTCACACTCATCCCATATCTGGCCAGTCCTACGCTCAATTTTATCTGATTCATTAAGAATTCTATTCCTTCATTATACATTTTACACAGGGACTAAGTTTTACCTGCAACTTACTTGCTGCTTTCAAAGTAAAACTCCCAAACTTGGCTGCCCTTTTATTAGACACCAGTGGGATCACCTGACTATAGCTGGGAGGGGTGGGAGCTACAACATGGAGCTGGTCACTGCTCCTGTATAACTATAACAAACTCAAAATAAATCAGATGAAAATTGAGCGTAGGACTGGCCAGATATGGGATGAGTGTGACGTAGTTGTTCAGCTTAAATATATTGCAATATATGGACAAACAATCCCTGTGTTGTTTAAAGGGTAAGGCATTTTTCAGAAGCAGTAGCACAAAATGTCTCTGTCTTAAATATATTGATAATGGGTTGAGTGCAGAGGACTCTTGTATTTGTCTATATGTATTTTGTGGTCACAGCCTCATTGCACCCCCGCCTAATGGTTTTAAAAATTAGCAGTGAGCACAACTTTCCCTTGTTTGTATGTATATATACATTGTATGAATAAAGCTCAAAATCCTTATAATAGCTTGTATTTCCTTATTTCCATGCAAATGAATTGGGAACACTGCACATTCTATTCCAAATCAAAACATGAAGAAAATGTTATCAAATTTGTGTTATTTCTACAGAAAGTGAAGAAAAGTGAATATTAGGCTTTTCCAAAAATAGCAGTGTCTGCATTCTTCTTTACAAACTCATTCACTGTATAAACTGTTTCAAGATTTTGGTTTCCTTTGAATGACTGAACTAATATTTAGTTGCACAGGTATGGGACCTGTTATCCAGAATGCTCGAGACCTGGGGTTTTCCGGATAATGGATCTTTCCGTAATTTGGGTCTTCATGCCTTAAGTCTACTAGAAATTAATTTTAACATTAGATAAACCCAATAGGCTGGTTTTGCTTCCAATAAGGATTAATTATATCTTAGTTGGGATCAAGTACAAGCTACGGTTTTATTATTACAGAGAAAAAGGAAATCATTTTTAAAAGTTTGGATTATTTGGATAAAATGGAGTCTATGGGAGCCATTCCGTAATTCGGAGCTTTCTGGATATCGGGTTTCCGGATAAGGGATCCTATACCTGTATAAGCAGTGTGAACTGCTGCACATCTGTGTTACATGGAGTCCACCAACTTCCAACAACCTGTGTAAGAAAACTTACCGTGTGGGATCCTCGGTGCGGCTCCGTCTGGCAGTTCTGATATTACTAGCGTCGGGACGCAGGCGGCCGCAGCCAGGAGCGCGTCCTGATTGACACCGGTGCGCGTCCAGATTATGACTTAGAACGTCTTGACGCAGCCGTTTCCGATGCTGAAGAATCCATTTTAATTCCAGATTGTTGAAAAATGCCAAGGGGGTGAATACTTTTGCAAGGCACTGTAGAATGAAGTCAGGTCTGGACTGAGATTCAAAATAGGCATTTCAGGTACACAGAGGCCCTAAACAGGCCACACAGCCCCCACTGTCTATGGCAAATTATAGCAGCCCCTCTGGCATTTGCCAGAACCCACAGATTGCCAGTCTGGGCCTGAATGAAGTGACCAGCATTTCAGTAACCAGTTACTAAGGCTGATAAATAACTTACTTTTTGTCCCCAATATTGATCACTGTGACCTCAGCAGAAAGGTAGAAATAAGTTGGAAATTAGGTGGTTTACATAAGGAAAAATGGATTGTTTGGGTGTATTTTAAACAGTATGGATGTCCAACTGACATATTTATGCTAACACAAAAAAACTGTTCCTACTGCTGGGGGATGCTTTTGTTGTCTTTTTTTATTATACCCATTTCTACAGGTTTGTACCGAAATATCTTGCCACTTACATTCAACAGACCTCATCCCAAATCACATTTCACCATTAGTGAAAATGGCCACAACCTCATTCAGTGGAATATAAAACTGAAGGAGCTTTAAGAGAAATAGTGAAGCTGGATTTATCCACATCGTACAAAATAATTGAGGCTAGGGAAAGCCTGAACCTCAATCTAAGTAACACCTGCAAACAAACAAGGGACAGAAAAGCAAGTGGAAAATTGCAGCTATTAATAAGACAAATACAAAGGTCAAATTAAACCCTCAGAAATAACTTCAGGTTTTTATTAGATAAAAACCAGGCAGCACCAATTGACAAGCTGGTCCTTCATCCACCCATATGTTATGTTTCAGCATAAGAAAGCTGTGAGCCAGTTGCTTGCTTCTTTTTAGTAAAACACTTGTTTTTTTTTGTTTTAAAAATGTTGTATTCAAATCCACCAGTTGCAGATAAAATGTTGAAAATAACTTTGTCCCAGGGACATGCCCAGTGTTAAACCTCAGCTCATTTCTGGACATAAAAACAATACCATCAGAATGGGCAACAATACAAACCTCGCCCTTGAATCCACATTTAAAATATTTCTGAACTTAACGGTTAAGGTAACTATTCAGGATCTGAGAAATATCCTGAGTGATCCCAACACTGTACGGTTAAAGAAAGGGAATCGGGAGTGTCTGTGGGTGATATCATAGTTCAGTATGAACGTTCTGAGTCCGGGACTGCTCACTTGGCTTCATGAATATGCCCTCCATGACTTTCCAATAGCTGTTTTGGTTAGAATATGACATGCAGTGAACTTCCCTCTGGCCATTAATGGGCCTCCCATACTGTTCCCCTGTGACAGAGAGGAAAACATTTGTGGATGTGTGTCTGAGTCGGACTTCACCATCTCTTTGCCAGAATTCTCCATCACATAGGACCGTCCAGTCATCAAGGATGTCACCTTCTCCATCATCCCCAAATGCACTGACTTCCTGCAAAAAGATTAAAAAGAAAGAAACTCTTAAAAAATACGGCTACAATTCTTATAGATATATCAGTCTGCTAAAAGTACAAAATCATACTTCAAAAAAAGCAGCAATGTGCTGTCTATGAATTAAAGTGGCTTATAGGACTTGCCTGGTTTCCAGACAGAGGAGAAGTGAAGTGATGACTGTGCAGATTGCGTCCTGTGTTGACATGTGTTAGGCGCATAGATTGTCCACATTTGATCAACGTTCCTCGTTCACATACAGTGGAGCTTTGCCCACGGATACGCCAGTAACTGTTGCCGTCGTCTACAGATGTGACTCCTGTCACAGACTGCTGCCCGCTGCCTACAAGTAAAACCTATGAGTTGGCCTCTCACAACAAATACATGCACACTAGCTTTTGTGTCCCCGGGTATCATGCCTATAATAAAAATCACACTGAAAAAGGGGAAATATATACCCAGACTCTGCATATGGTAAATAAAGTTAAAAAAAAAAAAAAACACATATCTTGACAACTGTTTTAAATCCCTTGAGTTTTGGTTTTTACATAACAGTACAAATAAAGTATCAAGTTGTTTAAAAGGAGAAGGAAGTGTTAAAACTAGGTTTAATTAGAAAGTTCTATATACCGTATATACTCGAGTATAAGCCAAGTTTTTCAGCCCCCAAAATATGCTGAAAAACTCTACCTCGGCTTATACTCGGGTCAAGCGCAAAAACGGTCGCCGGCGCCTAAGAATAGTCGCCGGCGTCCAAGAATAGTCGCCGGCTTCCAAGAATAGTCGCCGGCTTCCAAGAATAGTCTCCAAGAATATTCGCCGGCATCCAAGAATGGTCGCCGGCATCCAAAAAGGAGACGCCGGCACCTCTAATGGGAGCAGAAATCCTCAATTTTTTGATTGAAACTTTCCAGAAGCTGCTGCATTTCTAACCCTAGGCTTATACTCGAGTCAATAAGCTTTCCCAGTTTTTGGAGGTAAAATTAGGTACCTCGGCTTATACTCGGGACGGCTTATACTCGAGTATATACGGTAAATACACCAGTAACCCCTTAAAGTAATGCTGCTCTGAGTCCTCTGTCAAAAGAACCAGCACATTTCTTTCCTTCTATTGTGTACTCATGGGCTTCTGTATCAGACTAACTGTTTTCAGCTTAAACCTCCAGGGCTAGGGCTTGAGCATGCTCAGTTTGCTCCTCTTCCCCTCCCCTCCTCCCTTCTCTGCTGTAATCTGAGCCCAGAGCTATAAGTGAGCAGGGAGAGACTCAGGCAGGAAGTGATGTCACACCAAACTAATATGGCAGCTGCTATCCTGAACTTCTAGAGCTTTTTACTCAGGTATGGTAAAACATTCTGCATAAAAACAAGAACAATATTTCATGGACCAGCGCCTAAAGCAAATGGAGAGATTAAAAACAAACAGAATAAAAAAATATGGTGTAGTATTTTTGATTTTTCCTGAGTCACCCAGTGTTTCAGAAGGTGAAGCGTGTTCCTGTATTTATTTCCCTCTAGGTTCCTCCTTTCTCCAGTGTTATATACTCCTAAAACTAATGTGCTTTTACCAGAAAAGAGGGGGGACACCTTCACCGACTTTATCTAAAATGCCTACTTACAAGATGTTAGTAGGTTTATTGCGTGGAATATTTGTACCCAAGTCCGCTCTCCTGATGGTCAGTGTCCTTCACTGATTCATGTTCAGGCTCCAACATAAAACGATCGTAGTGTAATAATGTTTTATTTAAAAGTATTAAAAGAATTAAATTTTGCACTCACATGTTACATGAGTTAAAAGTCATGAGTAAGCGTAAAGTCTTTTTTGCAGGTTCCGCGATGTTCTAGAGTGGGAAAGGAGATTTGCCATCGTCTCCTTCTCTTCGGGGCCCATTCACTAAGTTCGAGTGAAGGAATAGAAGAATAAAATACTTCGAATTTCGAAGTGTTTTTTTGGCTACTTCGACTACGACTTAGAATCGTACGATTCGAACTAAAAATCGTTCGACTATTCGACCATTCGATAGTCGAAGTACTGTCTCTTTAAGAAAAAACTTCGACCCCCTAGTTCGCCACCTAAAAGCTACCGAACTCAATGTTAGCCTATGGGGAAGGTCCAGATAGGCTTGGCTATCTTTTTTTGGTCGAAAGATAATCCTTCGATCGATGGATTAAAATCCGAAGGATTTAATCGTTCGATCGAACGATTATTCCTTCGATCGAACGAATTGTGCAAAATCCTTCGACTTCGATATTCGAAGTCAAAGGATTTTAATTTGCCAAATATAGATGGTTAATTAACCCTCGATATTCGACCCTTAATACATCTGCCCCTTCGTGTCGCTCCTGTCTTCCGCCTTACGCGTTTCACCAATAGGCTTCTTCAGAGGAAGAAGGCCTCTGAAGAAGCCTATCGGTGAAACGCATAAGGCGGAAGTGACGTAAGCGGTAGACGGGAGCGCCATGATTAGAAGGAGACGTTTGTCTATACGGGTTTAGTAGGAAGAATAGCACAGTATACTGAAAACCTCCCATCTACTCGGAGTGCTCAATAAATAGAAGTAGACGACCATACAAAGTAGAAAAGGTGTCTCCATTAACAAATAGAGGGGTAACCATAGGAAAAGTTTAGTGTATATTTTTTTAATTATATATTTTATTGAACACATTAGTCAGAAACCATTTTAATTGTATAAACATTATCATGGAGCAGAGCCATCACACCCACAATGAAACAACTATAAGCACTACTCCTGTTGGTGGATATTACCCCTTTAACATTATATTCTATTTCACATTCTTCATATGATCTGTAATGAACTTGGAGCAGGCAATATAAAGCCTTCAATAACTGTGAGAAATGTAAATCAACAGAGAAACTACAAAATGCAATAAAGTTTTTTAATACTCAGCGGTTTAAAGTCCACACTGAAGGGGTCTATGCACGATTGTTACAGTACAGATCATCTGCACAGCTGAAAGCGAAACAGTTATGCAAAAATATCTATACAAAAAGCTTATGGAAACTTTCATTTTCCTGCAATTAGAGAAAAATGCAAGTTACCGCGTAGGAGGTTTCATTTGTGAATTAGGCTATAAATATAAACCCGGAAGTACATTTTACCTAAAAAATGAGTTTTAATCTTGATATAGTTTCTCTTCTGCTTTTTTTATACCTACATTATCAAATTTGTAACAGCTGAACAGTTGTTAAAGGGGTTGTTCACCTTTGAGATAAACTTTTAGTATGATGTAGAGAATGATATTTTGAGACCATTTGTAATTGGTTTTCATATTTTATTATTGAAGGTTTTTGAGTTATTTAGCTTTTTATTCAGCAGCTCTTCAATTAAGCAATCTGGTAACTAGGGTACAAATTACCCTAGCAACCATTCCATTCATTTATTTCAAGAAGAGGCTGGAATATGAATAGGAGAGGCCTGAATAGAAGGATCAGCAATAAAAAGGAACAATAACAATACATTTGTAGCCTTACAGAGCATTTGTTTTTTTAGAAGGGAGTCAGCGACGCTGCAAAGAGTCAGAAGGAGAAGGCAAATAACTATAAAACTATTAAAAATAAATAATGAAAAATAATTGAAAAGTTGCTTAGAATTGGCCGTTCTATAACATAATAAAAGTTACTTTAAAGGTGAATCACCCCTTTAAGGAATTTTTATGAAAATGACAAGTTTGTAATTTAAACACCAAAAATGATTATTTGATTTTGAATTAGCCTTTAGCTGTAGTACCATAAGGAGTCTTAACTAGATCTAACACTAATGATATTTAAAGGAACAGTAAGATCAAAAAATGAAAGTGTTTTAAAGTAATACAAATAAAATGCAGTTTTGTTCTTGCACTGGTAAAACTGGTGTGTTTGCTTCAGAAACACTACATTTGTTTATATAAACAAGCTGCTGTGTAGCCATGGGGACAGCCATTCAAGCACAGGATACACAGTAGATAACAGATAAGTACTACTATAGTTTATATAAACAAGCTGCTGTGTAGCCATGGGGGCAGCCATTCAAGCACGGGATACACAGTAGATAACAGATAAGTACTACTATAGTTTATATAAACAAGCTGCTGTGTAGCCATGGGGGCAGCCATTCAAGCACAGGATACACAGTAGATAACAGATAAGTACTACTATAGTTTATATAAACAAGCTGCTGTGTAGCCATGGGGGCAGCCATTCAAGCACGGGATACACAGTAGATAACAGATAAGTACTACTATAGTTTATATAAACAAGCTGCTGTGTAGCCATGGGGGCAGCCATTCAAGCACGGGATACACAGTAGATAACAGATAAGTACTACTATAGTTTATATAAACAAGCTGCTGTGTAGCCATGGGGTCAGCCATTCAAGCACAGGATACACAGTAGATAACAGATAAGTACTACTATAGTTTATATAAACAAGCTGCTGTGTAGCCATGGGGGCAGCCATTCAAGCACGGGATACACAGTAGATAACAGATAAGTACTACTATAGTTTATATAAACAAGCTGCTGTGTAGCCATGGGGGCAGCCATTCAAGCACAGGATACACAGTAGATAACAGATAAGTACTACTATAGTTTATATAAACAAGCTGCTGTGTAGCCATGGGGGCAGCCATTCAAGCACGGGATACACAGTAGATAACAGATAAGTACTACTATAGTTTATATAAACAAGCTGCTGTGTAGCCATGGGGGCAGCCATTCAAGCACGGGATACACAGTAGATAACAGATAAGTACTACTATAGTTTATATAAACAAGCTGCTGTGTAGCCATGGGGTCAGCCATTCAAGCACAGGATACACAGTAGATAACAGATAAGTACTACTATAGTTTATATAAACAAGCTGCTGTGTAGCCATGGGGGCAGCCATTCAAGCACGGGATACACAGTAGATAACAGATAAGTACTACTATAGTTTATATAAACAAGCTGCTGTGTAGCCATGGGGTCAGCCATTCAAGCACAGGATACACAGTAGATAACAGATAAGTACTACTATAGTTTATAGAAAAACAAGCTGCTGTGTAGCAATGGGGGCAGCCATTCAAAGGAGAAAAGGTTCAGGTTACACAGATAGCAGATAAGCTCTGTAGAACATTATGGTGTTATCTGTTATCCACTATTTAACAGGTGCCTAGGGTTGCCACCCGGCTGGTATTTTACCGGCCTAGCCGGTAATTTGTAATACCCTTTAAAAAAAAGCCCTCGGCCTGCCCCATTTGCGCAGAACTTACCTTTCTTTATAATGTTCTTGACATTGCTGCGATGTTGCTCCACCCCATTTTGTGTCATGCTGCATAGCCACGCCCCTTTTTGCGTCATGGATCGCCTCCTTTTTGTACCCACCCCCACCGGCCGGTTATTTTTTTCAGTAAAGGTGGCAACCCTAGCCTTTGTTTAATTTCCGCCATTGCTAGTCAGCAGCTTGTTTATATGAACTATAGTAGTGTTTCTGAAGCAAACAGATCAGTTTTACCAGTGCAGGGCAACACTGTATTATATTTTCATTACTTTAAAACGCCTTTATTTTTTTGGTGTTACTGTTCCTTTAAGTAAATTTCCCCAACCCCCACAAAGACACCTATGGCACAGGCTCACGACCATTCTCATGCACTACTAACCCTTTCTCATATATGTACAAATATTAGTCATATCATAACATAATAGATATAAAATACAGGCAACTAAATGTGAAGGCCACATTAGAGATGCACTAACCTTGTACAGTATAGTATAACTTCTATAAACTACAGTAATAGGATATTAATTAGGTAGATATTAATAATCATGGAGGGCCAGTGGTGTAATGTCCAGTTCCCAAGTGATTGTATTGACTTACCTGAAACCCCAGGCTGGTGCTCTATCAGCAGAAAACTGCACCGGCCCGGAGTTATACCAGTGAGCACCACGGAGCGATCCTCTTCCGGCTTCTTCTTTCTTCAAATTTCCCGGGACAGACGCATGCGCGTCAAAATAGCGACTTTTTAGTTAAAGTTCGGCTTTTCTCGCAACTGCGCATGTGGAGCCATGTGAAGAAAGAGGAAGCTGGAAGAGGATCACTCCGTGGTGCTCACTGGTATAACCCCGGGCCGGTGCAGTTTTCTGCTGATAGGAGCACCAGCCTGGGGTTTAGGTAAGTCAATACAATCACTAACATTTGGCACCGCCAAGTGGTTAACGACTTTCCTTCTGCTTTAAAGGGGAAGGAAACCTAGGTGGCGCAAAAATCCTCCCCCCCTCCCATGTGTTGCCCACCCTCCCTCCTCCCCCCTCCCCCCTGGCCTACCCGTCCCGCTGGGCAAATGCCCCTAACTTGTTACTTACCCTTCTGCGCAGGTCCAGTCCAGGGAGTTCACAGACGACATCTTCTTCCACGCGATCTTCTTCCTGCTGTGAACGGCGTTTTGGCGCATGAGTAGTAGGAGCATTTTGCTGGTACGGATCTACTGCGCATGCGCCAAAAGTCACGTGAATGCGCAGTAGATCGTACCGGCGAAATGATCCTACTGCGCATGCGCCGTTCAAAGCAGGAAGAAGATCGCATGGAAGAAGATGTCGTCTGTGAACTCCGTAGACTGGACCTGCGCAGAAGGGTAAGTAACAAGTTAGGGGCATTTGCCCAGCGGGACGGGTAGGCCAGGGGGAGGAGGGAGGGTGGGCAACAAACGGGAGTGGGGGTGGGGGGTTTGCGCCGACAAGGTTTCCTTCCCCTTTAAAGGAGAAGGAAAGCTCCAAGACAGTTTATTGCCAATAGATGCAAGATAGAATGCTATATTTATTCTGCAGAATGCTTTAACATACTTGAGTAAACAGCTCTAGAAGCTCTGTGTTTGTTTAGGATAGCAGCTGCCATATTAGCTTGGTGTGACATCACTTCCTGCCTGAGTCTCTCCCTGCTCACTCATAGCTCTGGCCTCAGATTACAGCAGGGAGGGGAGGAGCAAACTGAGCATGCTCAAGCTCTAGCCCTGGAGGTTTAAGCTGAAAACAGGAAGTCTGATACAGGAGCCCATGAGTACACAATAGAAGGGAAGAAATGTGCTGTTTCTTTTGACAGAGGACTCAGAGCAGCATTACTTTGAGGGTTTACTGGTGTATTTATATAGACCTTTCTAATAAAGCTTACTTACTTTTAGCCTTTCCTTCTCCTTTAAGAGATACCCCCTCTTCTGCCTACCCCTAGTTCCGGTTCTGCAGCAGCCCCGTTGGCTAGTGTTTTTCCCAACCTCCAGGTTCCTTTTATAGCCCCGCCGATGATGTCACAAAAGGGGTGGCGTGAGCAGGCGGGTGGTTATAAAGCTGGAAGCGGGACACCCACGAAGTATAGCGCGAGGTCAGGTAAACCCGCGGGTATTGGCCGGCCCACACATCACTACCGCTGGCATTTGCCAGAACCCACGGATTGCCAGTCCGGCCTGGGGTGTGTGTCAGGGCAGGAATATATATAGTGAATAAAGTACCCCCTCTTGTAAAATATAAGGATATTATAAGTTACCGAGGAGTTTCATGACCATATAAAAGTACGAGGCCGAAGGCCGAGTTATACAGGTCATAGAACTCCGAGGTAACTTCTAATATCCTCATATTTTACAACTGGGGGTACTTTATTTATTATAATACACAAGTTTCAGTGAGTCATGTGACAGAAATGACATCAGAACTCACCGTTTATAACTGATGACATCAGAACTCACCGTTTATAAGGATATCATTTACAGGATATTCATGGCTTTTGTGTATTATATATATATATAATCTACAGTCTGGTCATTTCCCAATGGGACCAGACTGTAAATTATATCCTTATAAACGGCGCGTTCTGACGCCAGAACGCGCCGTTTATAAACTTAAAGGGACAGCACTCGCAGCTGCTGCCATCGCCTCTACCCGATCTTCCCACCACTATAGCTTTCGGCTCTGCATTTGCTTACCTCCCACAACGCGCTCCACCCCCTCCCTTCGGCTTCTCTTTCCTTCATAGCAGATCTCACTCCAGTAAAAAATCTGCAGCTGCCTCACTAGCGTTTCTCTTCTCCATTTTCACTCCCCCTCGCATCAACTATCTGAAGTCTCGCTCCCCCTCCCTCACCCTTCCAAAGTCTCGCTCCACCTCCCGTCCACTCTCTGAAGACTCGATCCGCCTCCTTCCCTTGCCTTCACCCGTCTGTGATGCAGTGAAAGAAAATGTCACACAGTGCGGGAGCTAGCCTTCAGAGTGGATGGGAGGCGGAGCGAGACTTAGATAATGTAAAGGGAGGGTGAGAGAGACTCCAGGTAGTGTATACAAAGGGGAGGAGACTTTGGTAATGCAGAGGGGGGGTGCAAAAAAGGAGAGGAATCATGTGAAGAAAAAAAGGAAACAACTACATCCCAGCTGCAACACACATGTGACATGACCATAGCAAGAAGAAATAAAGGTACCCAGCTAAATATACTAAAGTACGGCATAATTTAAAAAGCAAAGAACTCGTTAGAAAGTACAAACTGAACCCAGAAATTGTAGATTATAATGAATAATGTACCCCCCACTGAAAATTTATAAAGATATTAATAGTCACCTCGGAGTTATGTGACCTGTATAAAAGCACTCGGCCTGCGGCCTCGTGCTTTTATATGGTCACATAACTCCTCAGTAACATAATATCTTTATAAATTACAGTAGGGGGTACATTATCCACTATATATGCGCCATGTTCATAGGGGAATATCTTATAGATTATGTTTTAAACAAAAAGAATAGGTTCTTAAAACCGCATTGAGTGGTAATAAAAATGATCTAGGGGAGGGCACAGCGAAACATTTCCCATATGAAATGAATATTCACAATAAAAGCTGAGGCCCTTGTCTCATTCTCTTTGTGACCAAGTGTGAGAGTGGAAATATCACAAGGAATATTAAGGAATATTAAGGAATATAAAGGAGTAGGGTCTGAGGGGGGTGTGAAATGATGAAATATGAATTGCACTTTTCTCTATGGGCTCCTCCTCACTGATCAATGCCAAGCTCTGTTACTGTGGATGATACAGAACTGATGACGTGACACTTCGCGCTATTGACGTGACCTCGTCTTACCTGAGCCGTAGCGAACGTCATGCGAGTGGAGGCGGACGTTGTGCTTGATATTGAGCAACTTGACTACCGAGCCGCAGGTCACCACGGACAGCTCAGAGGCAATGCTCACCGGCAGCAGCAAGGGAGTGATGAACAGCAGGAGAGAGCCGGCTCCATCCTGAGGCTTCGTCATCTTCATTCAGCGGCTGAGGGGACAACCGGAAGCGCAACCCGACTGTCCCGGAAGTACTAACGAGAGAGTCGAAATGAATAAAATAGCACAGACATAGGGGGAGCTGTAACTGCGGAAATGGAGACAGTGTTGCGTTTAATACCAGCGCTTGCCAGTCCGTGGGCTTGTTGCTCTCTGCCCAGGGCGGCCTGGAGCTGTGTCAGCAAGGCTCAGCCTCAAAGCTGTTTAGGGTGAGATTTGTACGAGAATTACTGTTCCCTCCAGCTGATGGGAGGTTAACAGGAGATTTGGCGTTGGACAGTTATATAGTGAATAAAGTACCCCCTCGTTTAAACTATAAGGATATTATAAGTTAAGTACGAGGCCGAAGGCGGAGTGTTTTATATACAGGTCATGGAACTCCGAGGTTACTTCTAATATCCTCATATTTTACAACTGGGGGTACTTTATTTATTATAATACACAAGTTTCAGTGAGTCATGTGACAGAAATGACATCAGAACTCACCGTTTATAACTGATGACATCAGAACTCACCGTTTATAACTGATGACATCAGAACTCACCATTTATAACTGATGACATCACTACTCACCATTTATAAAGATGTAATCTACAGGATATTCATGGCTTTTGTGTATTATAACTAGATATTCCTACAGGGGAACTACCATGAGAATAAAGATTTAATATAATCATCATACTGAAATAAACTTTCTTAATATGAACAATTACTGTATATATTCTGCATTGTTTCTGAAATAATCAAGTTTATCTTCACTATTCCTCTCTCAGCATCTGTTTCTCTTCATTCTCTCTTCATGCAGCAGTTGGGTGTCAGATATTCACTGACAGTTACATCCAATATATCTTATAGGGGGGCTCCTTTTGCCTAGAAGATGTATTAGAGCTCACTCTATTAAACTCACCAGACATCATGTCTCTCTACATGCAGAATTTGTGCAAAAGGCAGTTATTTTGTTACATTTTGTTTGTACTGGAATCAGTTATTTGAGTGACCTCTAATACATCTGCTAGGCAAAAGGACCTGTATCCTGTGCTTAAATGGCTGTTGCCATGGCTACACAGCAGCTTGTTTATATAAACTATAGTAGTACTTATCTGTTATCTACTGTGTATCCTGTGCTTGAATGGCTGCCCCCATGGCTACACAGCAGCTTGTTTATATAAACTATAGTAGTACTTATCTGTTATCTACTGTGTATCCTGTGCTTGAATGGCTGCCCCCATGGCTACACAGCAGCTTGTTTATATAAACTATAGTAGTACTTATCTGTTATCTACTGTGTATCCTGTGCTTGAATGGCTGCCCCCATGGCTACACAGCAGCTTGTTTATATAAACTATAGTAGTACTTATCTGTTATCTACTGTGTATCCTGTGCTTGAATGGCTGCCCCCATGGCTACACAGCAGCTTGTTTATATAAACTATAGTAGTACTTATCTGTTATCTACTGTGTATCCTGTGCTTGAATGGCTGCCCCCATGGCTACACAGCAGCTTGTTTATATAAACTATAGTAGTACTTATCTGTTATCTACTGTGTATCCTGTGCTTGAATGGCTGCCCCCATGGCTACACAGCAGCTTGTTTATATAAACTATAGTAGTGTTTCTGAAGCAAACACACCAGTTGTACCAGTGCAGGGCAACACTACATGATATTTACATCACTGTAAAACACTTATTTTTTGACGTTACTGTTCCTTTAACTGTGGATAAGAAGGCACTGCCTTGTTAAGCAATAAAGACAGAACAAGCCATAGAATGTAACGCAGTGTAGCGGCAGCAGGTTGTGATACGTAATGATAAACATTAGCGTTGTACCGAGGAATGCTGGGAGATGTAGTCCTGTGGCAGCAGCAGCAGCAAGAGGACCGTCCTTTGCTCACAGAACTTTACTGTAGGCCTGGAATGCATTGATGTGTAACTAAGAGAAGTCATATAGTGCGGATGAAGTTATTCATCAGTTATTACGCCATCATTATTAGCTGTAAACATATATCTGCGCTCACAGTCCACGCATGCGCAATGTAAGAGCAGCGCCTAAAGCGTCTCCATGCTGGGCTATTGCGGCTGCCGGAAGTGACGTCACGCCTGCCTGTTCTGCGTTCTATCCGCCAGCTTCGGCGTTAGACTTGCTCCTCCATTTTTGGACAAAGTTGTTCGGAAAGGAGTACGGTTTTAGGAGGAGACAGCTCGGCAGCGCTTTAGCCTTCACTTCGGAGAGGGATAGTCCGCGGCAGAGCAGGTAAGGCTTTCCCGGGCGGCTGAGGCTGCATCTGTCCTTGTCTGTACTAGGCCTCACACCGCAGCCCTAGTACTGAAGCGACGTGTACAGTGTCCGTGGCTCCTACAGTTTAATGGCTCGTCTGCGTTCTACATATAACGCTGTAATTGCTCCGGGACACTTCCGCAGTCTCGGGGTATAGAAGCAAACAACCGGAAGTCAGGGTTTAAAGGGCAAAACATGTGGGCAGCAGCTGAAGAACTTGTATTATCCCATTTCCCCCATGAAACGTCCAACCTGCAGCTCCCTAGTTCCTGTAATCATCAGCAAGCGGCTTATGTTACACTATTCTCGTTATTGCATCACTTGCATGCAACTGGCTGGAGTTCTATCCTCTATTCGCAATGCTTTATAAAGTGTTCATGTCCAGTTCAAAAGCACAGAGGTGGCAGCCCTATCTCTAGCTATATTCTGCTCTCATCATTAAACCCCAATCCTTTAATTACAGCTATGACATCTATTATACAGAAATCAATTATCCACAATGCTCTGAAATACAGCAATGCTCATTTAGAATAAAAATCTTATTTTTTTGCATCTGTAATAGGGATGCATCGAATCCAGGATTTGGTTCGGGATTTGGCCTTTTTCAGCAGGATTCAAATTCGGTTGAATCCCCCTGCCGAACCGAATTCTAATTTTCATATGCAAATTAAGGGCGAGGAAGGAAATCGCGTGAATTTTTGTCACAAAACAAGGAAGTAAAATTGTTTTCCCCCTCCCACCCCTAATTTACATATTCGGTTCGGTATTCGGCCAAATCTTTTGTGAAGGATTCGGGATCGGCCAAATCCAAAATAGTGGATTCGGTGCATGCCTAATCTGTAATAATAAAAAATTAACTGCACTTGATAGTAACTAAAGGTGGCCATACACGGGCCGATAAAAGGTGCCGACAGACCGTGTCGGCAGCTTATTGGCCCGTGTATGGGGGCCCCCCGACGGGCTTCACCGATCGAGATCTGGCCGAAAGTCGGCCAGATCTCAATCGGATGGGACAAAAAATCCCGTCGGATCGCGGCCGCATCTATTCGTTAATGCGGCCCCGCGATCCGACCGCCCGTTTAGGCATCGTTGGGATCCGATCGTTGGGCCCTAGGGCCCACGATCGGATCAGCCCGATATTGCCCACCTCAAGGTGGGCATATCGGAGGGAGATCCGTTTGTTTGGCGACATTGCCAAACAAGCGGATCTCTCAGTGTATGGGCACCTTAAGCCATGTTGAGTATCTTAGTATTTAAATGTTTTTCATGTATTGGCCAAATTATTGTTCCGGTTTCACAAGGCTGAAAACCGAACAGAAATTTCAGACCCTAAAAGGCCTTACAAAAACCGAACTGTTTGGGTCAAAACCCAACATGGCGCACACCTATACAACTCCATGTCTGGGATCAAACCTAGGGCCCTAGCTCAGCAATGTTAAATATTGTGCCATGTTAAACAATGTTAAAATTGCAACTTCAGCACTCCTCAAGTCTTTTGGGCTTTGACCTGAGAAGAGATGGAAGTTTGTGGAACTGACATCCCTGATATAAATGTTTCTTGATTTTAAAGAATAAGATTACCCACGACTTAAAGGCAATGACTGCAATACTGCAGAAACATAAGAGCTTTAACAGCCCAGCTACTGAGGCCTCATTCACCTCCAAAACATCCAAGTCTGGCTTTTGTGAAAATGAGTTGCTCAGTGAAATAATGATGACATCTAGCCTTTAATGAGAGGTTTAAGCTTGAGTCATAATGACATTTGGTGTAAATTCCTTGTAGCGATTAGAAAGTCATTTGTTCTACATTGCCTTCACATGGATAGCATAGATATGAAAAAGTTGGAGAGCAACTCAAGCATTAAAAAAGTTCCTAGGGGATACCTGGTAAGGGCTCTAATTGGTTGTTCACTCCTATGTGGACTGACTGGATACAGATGGGACTGTTTGGTAGCAACCTGGTCTTTATGCCTCCAAAACTTGCCTCCAAGTCAAAAATCCAAAAAGAAGCACCTGTTTTGAGGCCACTGGGAGCAACATCAGAGGGCTTTGGTGGCTTACACTGTGGGGCAAATTTAGTTAAGGTCGAATATCGAGGGTTAATTAACCCTCGATATTCAACTGCCGAATTGAAATCCTTCGACTTTGAATATCGTAGTCGAAGGATTTACCGCAATTCGTTCGATCGAATGATTAAATCCTTCGAATCATTCGATTTGAAGGATTTTAATCCATCGATCGATTTTTCTACGACCAAAAAATTGTTCCAAAGCCTATGGGGACCTTCGCCATAGGCTAACATTGACTTCTGTAGGTTTTAGGTGGCGAACTAGGGGGTCGAAGTTTTTTTTTTTTTTTAAAGAGACAGTACTTCGACTATCAAATAGTCAAACGATTTTTAGTTCGAATCGTTGATTCGAAGTCGAAGGTCGAAGTAGCCCAGTCCATGGTCGCAGTAGCAAAAAAAACCATTCGAAATTCGAAGTTTTTTTTATTCTATTCCTTCACTTGAGCTAACTAAATGGGCCCCTGTGTGTTTGTCAGCACTATGCTTTGTATAGTTTATTGTATTATATGAGAATAATGACAATATTGTGGAACTCAATATCTTCTTGTCTAAGAATCGGTGTAAGTGTATATGGCATTTTACTGGATGAACATCTGCTTTCTATCTGACTGTCCTGACATGGAGATTGGGTTTTATGATCCCAGTTCTCTTTACTTCTTCCTTGCTCTGATTTATGTATCCATTTTAGGGTTCGGATTCTGTTCCATATTCGGTCGAATCCTAAAATAGTGTATTCGTTGCATCCTTAAAATGACCAAATGCTTTCTGAGCTATACCATGTAGTTATTTTAGAATGTGTCACCTGACAGACAGGGAACAACCTATTTTATTTTAACAAGAATAGCTCTGACATTTTTTACTGCTATTGGTATTCAAACATTCGTTGTTTAATTTGGTGACTTGTAGAGAGTTTCTTCATAAAAACAGATGAAGATAGACATTCATGTACACTTGAACTATAGTAAAGAATGTATAGTATTGGTTGCCAAGCTGCTTTGCCCAACTGCACTGTTAGGGTGAAGACACACATAGGGCTACTGGTAGTTGTGACTATAAAATTCCAAAAAATATTCTGCCCTAGACAATACTGAGGATTGCCTCTGCTAAAACAGACATACTTTCCTAGCAAAACCAGTTATAACTATTGTCTATTTTGTACTTGTGACAAGTAGCTGCTACTAGTAGTTCTTTGTGTCTTTACCCTTAAAGATAGTGATCAGGTTTTAACAAGAAATTGTGACTATGCCCATATAAACCCTGACATAGCTATTTTTTTTTTAATAGCCCCGTCTCCCTTTCTAACTTGTTTTGATCCCCCAACATAGCTTGAGGGTGCGTGCAAAGTTCTGATAGGCTGGGGCATAGTTTACATTTGTCTTCCAGCCTATCGGTACTACCTGCTTGTAGCAGTACAGTTCAGTGATGCCATTGTTATAAATAGGCAAAGTGACATTTTACTGATAGCATTGAAACTCACTATCCATTTAACTCTTTTGTTATGATTTATAAGTTACCATTTGCAGTGAACCTGCCCCCACATTAGTTCTAATATCCTGGGGACCACCTTCATGAATGGCAGGTGTCGTGTCCCCTATTGTGCCTTAAAGGAGAACTAAACCCTGAAAATGAATGGTTAAAAATGGCATATTTTATATAATGAACTTATTGTACAAGCTAAAGTTGCCTTAAAGGGGAAGGAAACCTAGTCGGCGCAAACCCCCCACCCCCTCCCTCCTCCCCCTGGCCTACCCCTCCCGCTGGGCAAATGCCCCTAACTTGTTACTTACCCTTCTGCGCAGGTCCAGTCCAGGGAGTTCGCCGACGACATCTTCTTCCACGCGATCTTCTTCCTGCTGTGAACGGCGTTTAGGCGCCAGTACGGATCTACTGCGCATGCGCCAAAAGTCACGCACATGCGCAGTAGATCGTACCGGCGAAATTATCCTACTGCGCATGCGCCGTTCAAAGCAGGAAGAAGATCGCGTGGAAGAAGATGTCGTCGCTGAACTCCCTGGACTGGACCTGCGCAGAAGGGTAAGTAACAAGTTAGGGGCATTTGCCCAGCGGGACGGGTAGGCCAGGGGGGAGGAGGAAGGGTGAGGGTTTGCGCCGACTAGGTTTCCTTCCCCTTTAAATGAGAACTAAACCCTGAAAATGAATGGTTAAAAATGGCATATTTTATATAGTGAACTTATTGCCCGAGGCTAAAGTTTGAGCTTGTCAATAGCAGCAATGATCCAGGACTTCAAACTTGTCACAGGGGGTCACCATCTTGGAAAGTGTCTGTGACACTCACATGCTCAGTGGGCTCTGATTGGCTGTTGAGAAGCTAAGCTTAGGGCTCGTCACTAATTATCCAGCAGAAAATGAGCTTCCCTGGCTGTAATATAAGCTGATGCTACAGGTTTGCTGATTATTCAATTCTGATGCTAATTGCACTGGTTTCTGTGCTGCCATGTAGTAATTGTGTGTATTAATTACTAATCAGCCTTATATTGTGACATTTCTATTCTATGTGTACTGTATATTGTGAGTGGCTCCCTAAGCTCAGTAAGTGACAGCAGCACAGAGCATGTGAATCAGTGAATCAGCAGAAAAGAAGATGGGGAGCTACTGGGGCATCTTTGGAGACACAGATCTTTACTGCTAAAGGGCTGTGGTTGCCTTGGGCTGGTACAGAAGCACAAAACACAATGTACAACATTTGTAGTCCACGCGTTTACATTTGTTTACCGGAATTTTCTTCTACATTTTTTTTTATTTTTTTTGAAGGGAAAGGCTTTGCTCACTGATTGCCATGGATTTTGTTGAGAGTGAAGCAGAGGAATCGGAGGGAGAATATGAAGATGGAAATACGGCAGAAAGATCTAATAAGAAATTTGTGGAAGATGATGGTGAGTTTAATCTTACAGAGCAAAGCTGAGAAGACTTGAATAAATTCTAATGGCTCTTACAGATGTTATTAACGCATTGTGCATGTGTTTGAGATGCAGATTTGAAGTGCCATTTTCAGCTTGATTGGCCTTCAGAGCATTAACTCGAGCTAGGCCTGTTAGGAACTGACTTAAACGCGCTTAAACCAATTGCTTATAAATGCAATATTTGTGTAAAGTTTTTCACCTTCTAGTTTTTTTGTGAAGCAGCTTGGGTGGGGGGGTCGTTGACCCTGTAAACTGTTCTAAATTAATACATTTAGTTATCTTTGTCCCTGCTGAGCAGAATCCCTGAGTTTCATTACAGGCAGCTGTTAGACTTGATACAATAGTTGCTGATATTCCAGAGATGTTGCTGAGAAATGGATCAACTAATTGTATCAACTAAATTTAACAACTAAATGTAACAAACAATTTAGCTGACACTCAAAACACCAGAGGCAAGAACCTTAAACTTAAATTTTGTAAAAACGGTCTGAAATAAAACATGGAAAACAATTGAAAAAAAGTCTTTATTTCTGGTGAACAATCTGAAAACAACTGAACTGAAAAGTGTCTGGATTTGTTTATCCCTATCTGGGTCTGAACCCAGTCATTTCCCATACAGTTCTATTCAAATAAACAAGTCTATCTATTATTTTCCCTATCCATTATTATTTGCAAGCCTTACTGCCCATTTGTACATTAGTAGCGAGTAGGGGTCTAGAATTTACTGAATTCTATAGCAGACTCACAGCACAAGCAATCTGATCCTGTGTTCAACATGAGCAAAACAAGTAGCAGTTGTGTTGTAAATGTTATGTCTGGGAAATTGATCAATTACTTCTCCCACAATTGCTCTAAAGAGCCAAATAATTTGGAAAATGCAAGTTCAGTTCCACTGTTCTGCACTGGTCAACACAAACAATAACAAAAAAAGCACATGAAAAAGGGCCCTTGCTGCCCGAAGCATGTTGTGTGGATGCACAATAAACACTAATTAGCAGGTATTCTGCTTTTTGCCTCTTGATTCACATATGAATTTAACCCAGTGGTTGCCAGTGATGGAGCACCAGTGTGAATCAAGGCTATTCAACAACGCTTTGCTTTTTTGTGTGTCCTTCTAAATGTAAATAACAAAAAACCGCATATGTGTGGTATATATTCTAACTATTTTAAATATATCTCGCATATAGGCTATGTTAAAACTTAAACAAAGGCATATAATTTCCCTTTAATGAAAGTTACTATAATTAACTGATGTTTATAACCTAACTTTTCTTTAATGCATTTCAATTGTCTCCTAAAAATGAAATATTAATTGTTCCTACATGACTCTAGATGAAGAGGAGGAAGAAGAAAATCCTGAGGATCAGGATGAGCTGGGAAACCTAAAAGGATTTATTAATGATGACGATGATGACGAAGACGAGGAAGAAGAAGATGAAGGGGGAAGTGGTGGCTCAGATGAGGATGTTGGCCACAAAAAGAGAAAGCACTGTAAGCTGTAAAAAATAAATTTTTCATTATACCATAGGGTCTATTCTTGTCTGGATCCATGCATGCAAAAATCTGCTACATTAGTTTCCCTAGACCTCTTGTACTGTTCAGAGAAACAGACATTGCTGTATATGTGTGCATGCTTAATTTTGGCTGGTGTAGTGACCGTAAGTGGTCAAATATCTGTTACAGGGCTGAGTGTATTTGTAACTATGGCATATTCAGGATTAATGGTTATAGGTGATACAAGCAAATGTATGTCTAGCCTTTTGTCTATCTTCATTTCCGATAAAAACTTGCTTTCTCATTTTTAAAAAGATATTGTTCCTTCATTCATGCGGTATTAAAGGGTTTCTGTTTTTTCCCACTCCATGAAAATTATGGAGGTTTAACATACAGACATATAGAATCATGTTCTTTAAAAAAAACTAATATTTAAATGAAATGGTGTTGTGGTACATCTGTAATGTCTAATTTATTCATTTGCTGATCCAACTGCACTGGATTGTACAACAGCATTGAAGGCACATCTCCATAAATCACAACTGATCTGACCTGCTACTTCTGCGCATGCAACTACCCATATCTTGGCAATATCATGGCTTTAGTTATGCTCCCAAACCAACACACAGTCATTATGACAGTATGTGCAACTGCAAAATTGTTATAAAAAGAGTACAATAAAGTCCGTAATCACCAAATGTATCCCTTTTTCAACAAAAACAATAACGTCTAGTTAATAGTGTTGTGTAGCGTGTAACTTAAAGAATTCCCTCGCATTACAGCATTTGATGATCGCCTAGAAGATGATGATTTTGACCTTATTGAAGAGAACTTGGGTGTCAAAGTCAAACGTGTAAGTATATTATGACATTTATTGCATATAGTTATCTGCTACTTCCTAAGGGGTCTGGTCTTTTTTCTCTCTTTAAAGGAGTTTGGAGAATCTGTAACTGTGATAGAAAATGTTCAGGGTACTGTAACTTTCTATAAACACTGTTTTTAATTTGACTTTAAAGGAGAAGGAAACCTAGTCGGCGCAAACCCCCCCCCCCTCCCGTGTGTTGCCCACCCTCCCTCCTCCCCCCTGGCCTACCCGTCCTACTGGGCAAATGCCCCTAACTTGTTACTTACCCTTCTGTGCAGGTCCAGTCTACGGAGTTCACCGACGCCATCTTCTTCCAAGCGATCTTCTTCCTTCTTTGACCGGCACATGCGCAGTAGGAGCATTTCGCCGGTACGTTCTACTGCGCATGCGCCAAAAGTCGCGACTTTTGGCGCATGCGCAGTAGATCCGTACCGGCGAAATGCTCCTACTGCGCATGCGCCAAAACGCCGGTCAAAGCAGGAAGAAGATCGCGTGGAAGAAGATGGTCCCTGTGAACTTCGTGGACTGGACCTGCGCAGAAGGGTAAGTAACAAGTTAGGGGCATTTGCCCAGTGGGACAGGTAGGCCAGGGGGGAGGAGGGAGGGTGGCAACACACGGGAGGGGGGAGGGTTTTTGCACCTACTAGGTTTCCTTCCCCTTTAAGGCACCCAGTTGCAATTAAAGGTATTTATTTGGGTTAAGTGCATTTGGCCCATAATTAGGATGACTAAATGGGTCAACTGGTTTAATGTGCAGAGGGTCCTGGTATTTGTTTTTGGATTGTCATTAAAGGTGCATTTGTCACCAGCTTTTGCCAAAATGATCATTTGAAGGCTTTACACACGGGCAATGGGCTCACAGATTAGTTAGAAAAGGCTGAATTTATATCCTGGGGCCCCAGACACCTGCTAGAAGTCCAGTCTCAAAGTTGGGATTCTGTTGCATGTATTCTGGGACTGCCCCATTTTCAGGGGTTTTGGAAGCAGGTTATGGACTTCATACACTCCAGATTTGCCTTATCCAATATCTGTTCTCCAGAGCTGTGTTTGCTGGGGTATACATACCCTTTTGGTCAAACTAATCTGTTTGACTCCATCAGCTCTAATTTGATCAGTGGTGCCTTAAGTAAAAATGGAAGGTACAAGTATATAAATATTTTTTTTTTAGTTTCTATTAGGTTGGTCATTTATTAAAAAATCAGTACATTTGAGTAGACTTTGGAATAAATTTTCTTTTTGCTACCTACAAAATAATTCTTTAGGGACCCCCCAGTGGTTTGAAAAAATGTAGGCTTAAATACTGACTCCATTGATAAATAGCTTTAAGTTGTTGGTAAAGTCCGTTTCATTAATGTCGACTGAAGGGTCATGTTCTGACCAAACCACTGATATAGCTAACTATCATGGACAGTAGTTTATAGAGATGCTAAATAATGAGACATGAAAATCCCATTCACAGCAAAAGTTCAGAAGAGTTCGAAAGATGTCTGATGATGAAGATGAAGAAGAGGAAGACTTTGGAAAAGAAGAGCATGAGAAAGAGGCAATAGCTGAGGAAATCTTCCAGGATGGAGAAGATGAGAGTAGACCCGATCACGTGGATCAGCCTGTCGCAGGTCCAGAGGAAGAAGAAGAGGAAGAGGATGAGGAATCAGGTGTGTGCAAGCATGTTTAAATGGTTGAGTGTTGAAGGATGAAATGTTACTGCTTTAGAGTATATAGGAAGCCATTTAACCACTACTTTTATTTGAATTTAACTTTAGACATTGATGATTTCATTGTTGATGACGATGGACAGCCATTGAAGAAGCCAAAATGGAGGAAGAAGTTGCCAGGATATACTGATGCGTAAGTCTTTTAAAAGGTTTTGGATAGAATGGAATAAAATTTGATTTCAAGCAAATATTTTATATGTATAGATAGATACAGCCTGCGCCAATCCAGCCTCCGCAGTCTCTCGTGTAGCACCAAGTGTCTGTAGTTTCTGAGCTTGAGAATTATGTATTTTTTTTTTTTTTTTTTCCTGACCAGCTTTATATCTTTATATATAGCTATATACTGTATTGTCTAGATCAGTCCATGTATAAAACTGCATATGCTTCTGGCAAGGTTTCAAGAGTAGTAAATCAGCTAAGTGCAACAGGATCTGATGTTGGTAAAAAAATCTGTAAAATCCACCGAAACGTATTTTTGTTAAATATGATATTTAATATCGATTTGTTAGGACTCCTGAATTTTTTTTTTCTTTTTAATGCAGTGTAATGATCTGTCGTTTTCACTGTTTTGAATAAAATAGTTTGACCATTATTGGGTCTATTTTTGTTGCAACTGGGCAGTATTACCTTAAAGGGATCCTGTCATCGGAAAACATGTTTTTTTCAAAACGCATCAGTTAATAGTGCTACTCCAGCAGAATTCTGCACTGAAATCCATTTCTCAAAAGAGCAAACAGATTTTTTTTATATTTAATTTTGAAACTGACATGGGGCTAGACATTTGTCAATTTCCCAGCTGCCCCTAGTCATGTGACTTGTGCCTGCACTTTAGGAGAGAAATGCTTTCTGGCAGGCTGCTGTTTTTCCTTCTCCATGTAACTGAATGTGTCTCAGTGGGACATGGGTTTTTAGTATTGAGTGTTGTTCTTAGATCTACCAGGCAGCTGTTACCTTGTGTTAGGGAGCTGCTATCTGGTTACCTTCCCATTGTTCTTTTGTTTGGCTGCTGGGGGGAAAAAGGGAGGGGGTGATATCAGTCCAACTTGCAGTACAGCAGTAAAGAGTGATTGAAGTTTATCAGAGCACAAGTCACATGACTGGGGGCAGCTGGGAAACTGACAATATGTCTAGCCTCATGTCAGATTTTCAAAATTAAATATAAAAAAAATCTGTTTGCTCTTTTGAGAAATGGATTTCAGTGCAGAATTCTGCTGGAGCAGCACTATTAACTGATGTGTTTTGAAAAAATGTTTTTTCCCATGACAGTATCCCTTTAACATACAGAGTCATGTACTTTTTTTCAAATGCTAGTTCTGAAAAGGTTAATTATTTATACAAGTATGGAATCCGTTATCCAGATACTTCCGAATTATAAAATGAACATCTCCCATACATTCCATTGTAATTAAATAATCCACATTTTTAAAAATGAATTCCTATCTATAATAATAAACAGTAACTTGTACTTGATCCTCACTAAGATAACTTATCCTTATTGGAAGCAAAACCAGCCTATTGGGTTTGTTTAATGTTTATATGATTTTCTAGTAGACTTTAAAAGAGATCCTGCACCTGAAATTAAACACTTTTTTTACATCTGTATCTGTCCTAATATATTCGGACAGATATTATAACTTTGCCATGAAATATTTGTACAAGGCTTTTACATTACCTGTCTGATGCCCCATGTTGCTGTATAAGGGGGCTGCCACACAGGAGTTTATTAGCATTAGAAACTGTAACTGACAGTTGAAGTTTCTAAACCTGACCCATCCCATCTGAGCCTAACAATAACTTAGATAAACAAACCTCTTTGCAAAAAACGACAAACATCACCTATAGGTAACTTTTAATGTACATTCATATTTTAAAAAGTAGATTTTTAGTGTCGGTATCACTTTAAGGTATGAAGATCCAAATTGCAGTAAGACCCATTATCCAGAAAACCCCAGGTCCCGAGCATTCTTGTTTACAGGTCCCATATCTGTACATCATTTAAATGTTAAAGGTTTTATTCTGACTTTTAAGATCAAAGCATCTCTTTTTACATTTTGGAATACTTTTTTCTCTCTTAATATATTGGTGACAGTTTTGTGGTGCTGAAACATCTTAAATCTTGTAACGCACTTGAGTTTATATTGGTCAGGCTGAATAATACTTTGGGCTCTGGACTCTGCATTTATCTATGAAAGCATATTTTGGCCTACAGGATGTCTTAGGCCTCTTGGTGGGCAATTTTAATTAAAATTATATTAAAATATGCACTGGTATCTGTGCCCATCTTGTGTAAATTGTTTTCAGATCCAATCATGTTCTGTCTATTTGCAGTGCTTTGCAGGAAGCTCAGGAGATCTTTGGTGTTGATTTTGATTATGATGAATTTGAGAAATATGATGAGGATGATGAAGAAATGGAAGAATATGACTATGAGGATGACGAGGGAGATGCAGAAACACGGGTTCGGCCTAAGAAAACTGCCAAAAAGCGTGTGAGCAGGCGCAGCATTTTTGAAATGTATGAACCAAGCGAACTGGAAAGCAGCCACCTGACGGACCAGGACAATGAGATCCGAACCACAGATATGCCGGAAAGGTTCCAGGTACTAAAAATATATTGTATCTTTTTTTTTTTTTGTATGAAAGTCACACTGCTGATGTAGGCAGTGTCGGACTGGCCCGATCCCCTCTCCCCATATTGGGATTCCTATAAGAAAAAAAAAAAATTGGCGCCGGCCGAATGCGCGTTGCGCCGAGTGCTCCTTCATGCATGTGTGCCGAGTATGTAGTCCTAGTAAGGGAGGCCAGAGGGGGGCCCTGGACAGCGGTCCCTGAGGGACCCGGCCCCCCAGTCCGACCCTGGATGTAGGGTAAAAGGGAATTTCGAGGGGTAGTTCAACAGTGATAGTTAACTTTTTTTTTTTTTATAGAATGGTATATTCACTTCATGTCTTCATTTTTAAATTTTTTACAGTTTTGAATATGTTTTAAAACTGTTGTCTAGTTTTTGTTGTCGTTGTCTCTGGTAACTGAAAGACTTGCCCCTTGGGGCTACAATTTTACGGTTATTTTTATTAGCCTGTACTTTTTGTCCAGGCCCTCTAGTATTTAGTGTTAGGTTAAAAGGAAACGTAGCAACCGGATGGCTGCTGAAAAAGTTAATCATTCAAAAATCCCAAAGACTAGTGCCACACAAGGGTTGAAATTAGATTGTGAATGAATGCGAGAGTTTGCATTCTCGTGCCAAATTAGCCGCATGTGCCTGCTCCCAAACTGACAGCAGAGGAGGCTAATGTCCCCATAGGGGCTACTTTTCAGCCTACGTATTTCAGGAAGCCGATTTCAGCCCCTGTGTCACTAGAGGTGAGCTTCCCTTTAATGTTCTCTGGGAGTTGCTTACCTTATTAATAAAGTTTTATCAGGTTTGACAGCGTTACTGATAACCTTACAAACAGTCGTACCTCATTTCTGCAGGTCTCCGGTGTAGCATGTACTTTATTGTGTTTAAAGGTAACACTGAACCTGACATTTGCATTTATAAACTGTATTGGAATAACAGCTTTTTCTTCATTCAGCTTCGGACGATATCTGTTAAGTCTGCTGAAGACGATGAACTGGAGGAGGAAGCAGAGTGGATTTACAGGAATGCTTTTGCAACACCAACAATATCTTTACAGGTGACTAATTTTAGGCTTACCCTCAGTAGGAGAAAGCAATATAACTCATACCTAAAATAAAATGTGTAATGTGTTTAGTGTGTAACAGCGGGTCTGCAGAATGTCCCAACCTACATTATTAAATAGCTGGCTTCTGTTCATGGTCACCGTAATAGAGTTAACATAAGTGTAAGATTCTTGATGTTTTGATACCCAAAAATCGTATAGTTCCTTTTCTCTGAAATATTCTCTCTTTGTTCTGTCTCAGGAGACAAACGACTACCTAGAGCGTGGACAAGTTGGCAGCAACTTCAACAGGAAAGGACCAAGTACGATACAAAAGATCAGGGAAGCTCTAAACTTCATGAGGAATCAGCATTTTGAGGTATTTTTGAGAAAAACACTGTTGCTTTACCTTCCTTAAAATATGACCTAGCTCCCCAGCTTCTTTAATGGCAGCATGTGACTGCTCAGATTTTAAGGTTCATGGAGTAAAAATGCAGTGATGGTCCTAGCCGTCCATGCAGATGCACAAGGTTGAAAGACTGGATGCAAGGGAATCATTTAAGTCTTTAGACTCCCCTCTCAGATGATGGGTCCTCCTGAAGTCAATCATTTTTAGATGATTCAATAAGCGTACTGCGTTTATTTTTCTTTGCCTATAGACCATTCTATTCTTATTGTATTCACAAACATCCAGCTCTGTCTATAAACCCGTAGCTGAACTCATTTATAAAAGGGGTTGTTCACTTTCCAAACACTCTTTCAGTTCAGTTCTGATTGTTCACCAGAGATAGTTTTTTTTTTTTCAGCTGCTTTAAATTGTTTGTTTTACAATTTTCCCAAAATTACATTTAAAGATCAATATTTTTGTTTCTAGTGTTTGTGTTCTCTAGTCTCTGGCATCTCTGTAAACCTGGTGCAGATTCAGAACAGTTACAATTTGCTACGTTAATTGATACATTTTGCAGCCGTATCTGTGGAATATTATCAACTATTGTATCAACTGCCTTTAATGAAACTCAGGGGTCTGTGACCCCGTCCCAGAGCATCTTTAAAAAGGCATAAGGTGAGAAATGAAACTTTAAGCTTCAATATTAGAAAATGGAAAGCAATCGAAAAAGCCTTTCTTTTTGTTGAACTATCCTAAAACAGCTGAACTGAAAAAAAGTGTTGGAAGGTGAACAACCCCTTTAAAGTTCGGATTAATTTTTTCTGGTATTAAAGTGGATTTAGAATGGAAGATGTCACCATGTTCTCAATGGAAACCGCTAATTTGATTTATTCAAAGGCAGATGTCCTGAATGGAAACAACAACATGGAATTAAATGTCTTCACGATGTCTGTCCACCCTTTCCATCATAAAAACCAGATATTGCAGCGGGCAAGGGTCCATACCCAGCCTGAAGACCAGTTACTATTAGATCTGATGGACTCAGGACTAGATAAGAAAAATATTTAAAGCTAGTGCCCTGCCAGTGAAGCCACCAAATGTTAAAAGGGAAAATCTGTGGGTGATAAATCTCCCCTGTCACTTATGATAGTATCACTACAGTTTATGCTATTCCTTGCTTTGGGTACAAGCTATCTGTTTCTTTTCAAGGTCCCCTTTATTGCTTTCTACCGAAAGGAATATGTAGAGCCGGAGTTAAACATCAATGATTTGTGGAGAGTCTGGCAGTGGGATGAAAAGGTAAATTATTTCGACTTCTATCTTCAATATCTTTAATATTTTCTGTAAATGATGTTTTTGTTTATGTTCTGTTTGACCCATTCTCTCTTTTCTCAGTGGACTCAGCTGAAACTTCGAAAGCTGAATCTGATTAGACTTTTTGAGAAAATGCAAGCTTACCAATATGAACAGATCTCTGCAGATCCTGACAAACCATTAGCTGATGGAATAAGAGCCCTGGATACAGCCGACATGGAGAGGTGAATGTGTTTTGTTTTTTTATGCAATTTTGAGTAATTTTAACCGTTCACTTGCAGAATAAATAGTCTGTATTTTAGGACAACCCTACCATCTTATATTTCTTTTTATATGTGCAAGTGGCAATTAAATTTTCATTCGTAGCCCAACAAAACTGAATTATTGGCAAGAAAAATGGCTGAACTATTTTTAAAATTATTTTTTTCTAGTTCAGTCTGTTTTCATGAAATGGCTGGTCATTAAATTGTCTAAGCAATTACTGTGTGTGTAGAGGCAAGGGTTAGCACAGAGCAGTCAGCCATCCTGCTGTGGGTAATTAGCATTACCAGCCTCTACCAGTTGCTTTGGGTAAGACTGCAGTTGTCTAGTCCAGTGCAATTGCGAAACTTGGCAAAGCTTCAGCTGCTTTATTCATTAGCAATTTTAAATATCCCATAGTATAGACAGAAGAAGAAGAAAGCTGAATGGGAGAGACAAAAACAGTAGCACAAAAGGGAAATAAAGTGGAGTATTAGAAAAGGCGATTAGGCAAAGAGAAACAAACAAGGGGCAAAAAAAAAAGAACATTTAAAACAATAAACACAATGGAAAGATTTTAAAGCAGCTTATAAACACACATAAATGAAAGTAACCTATTCTTGCATTACTGTATAATGTGCCAGTTTTTGCACAGTTTTCATAAGCAGATTTTCTTACTACATAACAGACTGAAAGATGTGAAATCAATGGATGAACTGAAGGATGTGTACAACCACTTCTTGCTGTATTATGGCCGAGATATACCGAAAATGCAGAATGCAGCCAAATCCAGCCGTAAGAAGAAGAAACGGATCCCGGAAGAAGGAGAGGAAGGTATGTAGCCTTATATGAAACAACTACATCATTTATTTATTTGTCATTTAGTCTTTCGTACATTCATTAAAATCTCTGGTGCATTTTAAAAAGGCGATCCTTAAAGATAATAAAGTTTATTGGAAATAATTTTTCTCTTAGGTTGATGGATCATATTCTCTTTCCATGTATTTCAGCAGGCAGAAAAGCTCTTTCCCTGCTACCTCCCATTTACTTGTACTGAACTTAACAATGTGCTAGTGAGATTACCAGTACTGATACTGTCTTTTTTTTTTTTTGGTTTATAAGTAAATGGAGAAATTAGCTGAAACATTTGCTGTGTGCCATAGACCTTGTGTTCTAGCATAATCAAGTGCACTTTGCAGTTTAACTCGGCATAGTCTTGTTTCCCAATCATTAAAGGGATTCTGTCATTGGAAAACATGTTTTTTCCAAAATGAATCAGTTAATAGTGCTGCTCCAGCAGAATTCTGCACTGAAATCCATTTCTCAAAAGAGCAAACAGATTTTTTTTTATATTTAATTTTGAAATCTGACATGGGGCTAGACGTTTTGTCCATTTCCCACCTGCCCTTGGTCATGTGACTTGTGCCTGCACTTTAGGTGAGAAATGCTTTCTGGCAGGCTGCTGTTTTTCCTTCTCAATGTAACTGAATGTGTCTCAGTGGGACCTGGATTTTACTATTGAGTGTTGTTCTTAGATCTACCAGGCAGCTGTTATCTTGTGTTAGGGAGCTGCTATCTGGTTACCTTCCCATTGTTCTGCTGTTTGGCTGCTGGGGGAAGGGGGGGTGATATCACTCCAACTTGCAGTACAGCAGTAAAGTGTGATTGAAGTTTATCAGAGCACAAGTCACATGACTTGGGGCAGCTGGGAAATTGACAATATGTCTAGCCCCATGTCAGATTTCAAAACTGAATATAAAAAAATCTGTTTGCTCTTTTGAGAAATGTATTTCAGTGCAGAATTCTGCTGGAGCAGCACTATTAACTAATTCATTTTGAATTTTTTTTTTCCCATGACAGTATCCCTTTAAATGGTATCTAAGGGAAGCCTTATTTATGGGGAAGGACATAGGAACTGCATTGTAGTGCTCCATCCATTGTGACAGAAGGGTACTTTCAAAACGGTCGACTTTTTTTGTGTAGGTGCTGATGCAGCAGAACAAGAAGAGCCACCCAAGGGTCCAGAACTAAAACAAGCTTCTCGTAGAGATATGTATTCAATCTGCCAAATTGCTGGTCTTGGTGAGTTTGCCTCTTACTAACTTAAAGCATATATTTCATTGAAATGTTTTGTTTTATTATGTTTCTTGTGTGAATTATGCTAAGTTTATATTTTATAGTGCCTTACTGAGTTTCTCCATTTTCACAGATGGTTTAGCCAAAAAATTTGGCCTAACACCAGAACAGTTTGGTGAGAATCTGAGAGATAGTTACCAGCGCCACGAGACTGAACAGTTTCCTGCTGAACCGCTAGAACTTGCCAAGGATTACACTTGCAGGTAATTAATAGTAGCCCTACCAAGCTAGTAATGGGTTTGCTGGGTTACATCTCTCGGCATCTTTAACCATTAATTATATGTATGTTGTTGGGTTATATAATTTAAATGTTGGTGACCCAAAGTTAAGAAACACCTTTGCTTAAAGAAAAATCTGAATATTTTAATATTTTAAATCTGTTTTTCCTAAATATTTTATATGCATTTTTAAAGGGACTAAAAAAGAATGTATTTCAAGGATTTTTTTAAAGAGTTTTGTTTTTATTAAAGACATTTTAGTTGCAGTATAAAACTTTTAATATAGGGCATTTTAAGTATGGGATCTGTTATCCAGAATGCTTGGGCCCCAGATCTTTGTTATTCGGATCTTCATGCCTTAAGTCTACTAGAAAATCATGTTAAACGTTAATTAAACCCAATAGGCTGGTTTTGCTTCCAATAAGGATTAATTATATCTTAGTTGGGATCAAGGACAAGCGACTGTTTTATTATTACAGAGAAAAAGAAAATCTATGTTTAATAATTAGGATTATTTGAAAACAAATGTAAGTCTATAGGAAATGGTCTTTCTGTAATTTGGAGCTTTCTGGATAACGGATCCCATACCTGTATGTATGTAAAATAACAGAATCCAAAACGAATAAATTTAACATACAATACATTCAACCTGAATTGACATATAATTATTAAAAGGGTGGTTCACCTTTAAGGTAACTTTTAGTATAGAATGGCCAATTCTAAGCAACTCTTCAAATGGTTTTCATTATTCATTTTTTTTATAGTTTTATAGTTATTTGCCTTTTTCTTCTTTCAAATGGGCGTCGCTGACCCCTTCTAAAAATGCTCTGTAAGGCTACAAAAGTATTATTGCTACCGTATATACTCGAGTATAAGCCGAGTTTTTCAGCTCCCAAAATATTCTGAAAAACTCTACCTCGGCTTATACTCGGGTGAATAGTCGCCGGCGTCTAAGAATAGTCGCCGGCATCCAAGAATAGTCGCCAGCATCCAAGAATAGTCTCCAAGAATATTCACCAGCCTCCAAGAATGGTCACTGGCATCCAAAAACGAGACGCCGGCACTTCCAATGGGAGCAGAAACCCTCAATTTTTTTGATTGAAACTTACAGAAGCTGCTGCATTTCTCACCCTAGGCTTATACTCGAGTCAATAAGCTTTCCCAGTTTTTGGAGGTAAAATTAGGTACCTCGGCTTATACTCGGGACGGCTTATACTCGAGTATATACGGTAATTTTTATTCCCCATCTTTCTATTCAGGTCTCTCCTATTCATATTCCAGCCTCTTATTCAAATCAATGCATGGTTGCTAGGGGAATTTGGACCCTGGCTACCAGATTGCTTAAAATGCCAATTGCAGAGCTGCTGAATAAAAAGCTAAAATACTCAAAAACCTTAAATAATAAAAAATGAAAAGCAATTGCAAATTGCCTCAGAATATCATTCTCTACCTCATACTAAAAATTCTCAAAGGTGAACAGCCCCTTTAACAAGAGCTCTGAAGTACTTCTTGGGTCACACGGAGTGGTAGAGGTAATGACAAAATAGAATACATCATTATCTAGCGTGTGCAGGGAGTGAGCAATTCAGTCTGCATCCTCAAATACCACCCATGGGCCCCAAACCTTTTTTAAATTTCTGTGAGCAGCTTCTCCTAGTGTATGTCAGTTTGTACAGTTTGATAGCCTTGTGGATCTTCCCATAGTGCCAGTGTTGGGCAATGCAATCGTTTTCTAAGCCTGCATATGAAGCGGACACAGGAGGGTTTGTTTAGCTTTTCAGCAGGTTGGCTCAAGGGCTACTGATATGTCTAATGTTCTGTTGTACTTTGTTTTTACTATTGGTTGCAGCCAATTTACAACAGCGGAGGCTGTCCTGGAAGGTGCTCGCTACATGGTCGCTCTGCAGATTGCTAGAGAGCCTCTAGTCAGGCAGGTTCTGCGGCAGACCTTTCAGGAACGGGCCAAAGTTAACGTCATTCCAACAAAAAAGGGCAAAAAAGTAAGTGTCAGCGCCTGCTTATGTTTGTAGTTTGCACACATTTTACTTATTTCATACCCACCCACCCCTGATACACAGAATGCTAAAAATATACGGATCAGCTCTTGTGCATCTCGTAAAACAACTTTTGACGTTAACATTGTTCTGTTTTTTCTCTTTTTTTACAGGAAATCGACGAAGCCCATTACGCCTATGCCTTCAAGTATCTGAAGAACAAACCTGTTAAGGAGCTGCGAGATGACCTGTTTCTGAAGATGTTTATAGCTGAGGATGAACAACTCCTTACTATTGAGATATGCATCGACATGAAAGATGGAGAGGGGTAAGAATCTGCTGTTCTAGAAGTCGATTGTACAAAGCTATTGCTGGTAGGCGCTGCTGCATCAACGCACTGCTACAATCATTTTTAGGGTGTTTCTATGAATTATTGAATTTTTAATTTTCATACATGGGGAAATGTACACGGGCGGTTCTCCTTTAAAAAGGTTGTTCACCTTCAAACACGATTTTCAGTTCAGTTGGTTTGAGATTGTTCACCAGAAATAGACTTTTTCCAAACCGTTTTTCTAATATTTGAAGTGTAAAGTTTCATTTTTCACCTTCTAAAGCAGCTTAAGAGGAGGGGAGTCACGGACTCTTTAAAGGGGAACTCCACAAAAACATAACTTAAGCTTTTTGAAACGTAAACATAATTTCAAGCAACTTTGCAATGTACATGATTTAAAAAATATGCAGACTTTTCATGATTTTTAATGGTTTGGACAGTTCCCTAAGCCCAGCCCCCTGCTCTCCTGCTGATCAGTCTGACTACTTTGCTGAGCTGTCTGACTACTGTTACTTTGTATCAACAGCCATCTGTCCTCCAGCCTGTATCCTCCAAACCCCACAATTCCCTGCACATGTGATTTCAATAAGGAAAGGAACATCCCAGTGCAATGCATTGTGGGTTATGTAGTTCCTGCATGCTGTCTGTAAGCTGTGGAGAAGTTGTTACAATGTGTAACATCAGTGTTTAGTCCCTCCTTCCCTGCCAGGATTTCAAATGATGCAGAAATAGAAGAACTGTTACACAGCTGGATTTCAGCATAGAAAATGCTATTTACTCATACTTTTTGAAGAAACAGATAATTAGGGATTTCTGTGTTATGTGGCCTCTTTATCAAAGTATAGAGCTGCTGAATTAAAAGCTGAATAAATGACTCAAAAGCCACAAATAATAATAAATGAAAACCAGTTGCAAACTGTCATTAACTATTACTCTCTACCTAATACTAAAAGTTAAATCACAGGCGAACAACCCCTTTAAACTCATCTATATGTGTTGTTACCGTGTAGAAAGGGTTTAGATAAAGGAGTGAGCCTAATGGATACAGTCAAACCCTGATGTTTTACCTTTTCCAAGGAGCCAAATTAATAAAAGAATATTTAAATGGGGAGAAATAGTGTCAGAGGTTGACTGTAATATGCTGCTGTTAAGGGAAAGTAAGATCAAATATCCCTCGTTAACTTAGTCAACTACGGTGACATCACTTCTGGTTTCTCTGGTCCCATGTTGGAAGGTAAGTTTTAACTTATAGGTTCGGGTAGGGGCTCTAGGTAGGTGGGTGTAGGTCAGGTTAGGGGCTACCTGGTCTGTGTTGGGTACAGGTCCTTCCGATTGGACCCCTGCAGGACTCTACACATTAACTTAATGTACATCACCCATGCTTTCAAATACTATTGCTAATCAAGCCATTACTTTTGGCCTATTTTGCCATCTTCGGTTGATTGGATGGTTCCTTTTTTATAGCTATGGCTCGGACCAGACCTATTTTGAGGAGATCAAGCAGTTCTATTACAGGGATGAGTTCAGTCATCAGGTGCAGGAGTGGAACAGACAGCGGACATTAGCCATTGAGCGGGCGCTAAAGCAGTTTCTATATCCACAAATGGCAAAGGAGTTGAAAAATAAACTTATACTGGAGGCCAAGGATTTTGTCATCAAGGTATGAAATGTCTTGGATAGAGAACAATGACAAGCCTTTGTACAGTTCCTGCACTCTGATGTTTTGTTTGGAATCACAGCCCTTCTCAAAGCCATCAATTATCCCTCAATACTAAAAAGTCCCCCGGCAAAGACACTGTCAGATTCGGGGAGATTAGTCGCCCAGCGACAAATCTCCTCTTCTTCGGGGTGACTAATCTCCCTGAACTGCCTTCCCACGGGCTAGAATGAAAATCTCTGGCAGGATGGCACTGGGAGTGCTTTGTTTTCTGAATTTGAGTGTCCTCGTGAGGCAACTTCGGGCGACTTCAGAAAACGAAGCACTCAGATTGCCACCCCGCTGGTGAGTTACATTCTAGCTGGCGAGAAGGCAGGTCGGGGACTAATCTGACGTGTCTCTGCCCTTATAGTGAGTACTTTTCCATATACTGTCCATCCTTTACCAAGGGGAGGTGAAAGAGGTAAATTGTTACTTAAACGGGAACTACAGGGGATTTAGTTATGTACCATGTGACCATATGATCTCCGTAAACAGATTAGTTAAGCATATTGTTTTAGATCCATGAACCAGGGCTCATTGGATTCAAAGCTGTATAATTGTTGACTATAACTGGGTACATAGAAAGGGAGGTGTAAGCGCCTATTTTAGTTGTGCCCCAGGCATGTCCGTCTCTGGTAGTTATGGTTATTTAAAATGACATAAGATAACTGTAAGCCTTCTCATGTTTACATTAATGCTGTTATGTAGATGTTTCATGGTGAGGCTTAAAGGGATACAGCCGTGGGAAAAAAAATGTTTTCAAAATGAATCGGTTAATAGTGCTGCTCTAGCAGAATTCTGCACTGAAATCCATTTCTCAAAAGAGCAAACAGATTTTTTTTTATATTCAATTTTAAAATCTGACATGGGGCTAGACATTTTGTCAATTTCCCAGCTGCCCCTGGTCATGTGACTTGTGCCTGCACTTTAGGAGAGAAATGCTTTCTGGCAGGCTGCTGTTTTTCCTTCTCAATGTAACTGAATGTGTCTCAGTGAGACCTGGGTTTTTACTATTGAGTGTTGTTCTTAGATCTACCAGGCAGCTGTTATCTTGTGTTAGGGAGCTGCTATCTGGTTACCTTCCCATTGTTCTGTTGTTTGGCTGCTGGGGGGGGAAAGGGAGGGGGGTGATATCACTCCAACTTGCAGTACAGCAGTAAAGAGTGATTGAAGTTTATCAGAGCACAAGTCACATGACCAGGGGCAGCTGGGAAACTGACAATATATCTAGCCCCATGTCAGATTTCAAAATTAAATATTAAAGAATCTGTTTGCTCTTTTGAGAAATGGATTTCAGTGCAGAATTCTGCTGGAGCAGCACTATTAACTGATTCATTTCCCATAACAGTATCCCTTTAAGGTTTCTTTTACAATACTGGGACCTTCTAGGATACAGTATGTGCACTTATTTGTGGTGTATTTAGAGGGGGGAGATGCTACATTTCCATTGGTGAATTCATACTGCATGATCTTGTACTGATGATATGGGAGATACTGAATTTTATCTTTAATTTTTAACTATAAATATAATATATTTAAAATGATAGATTGGTTACTTTTTTCAACCTTGGAAAAGGCCCCAAGCAAGAGCTGAAACCATGGTGTACTTTATGTAATAAAGCACTTTGAGAAATACTGACATTGGATTGGATTGTGGACCACCTTTCAATACTGCAACTTACTTGCTGCTTTCAAGGTTAAAAGTCCCAACCATGGTTGTCCTTTTATTGGCCACCACTGGGATCACTTGACTAGCTGGAAAGGGAGGGAGCAGTGGCCAGCTCCTTGTTGTAGTGTCGAGCTATAGTCAGGTGATCCCACTGGTGGCCAATAAAAGGGCAGCCAAGTTTGGCAGTTTTAACCTTGAAAGCAGCAAGTAAGTTGCAGGTAAAACTTAGTCCCTGTGTAAAATGGATAATAAAGCAATAGAATTCTTAATGAATCAAATAAAAGTCGAGTGTAGGACTGGCCTTACTTATTTATTAGTAAGGAGAAGCACTGTTCAACCAAAACATTGATGCTGTGATTAAAAAAAATCTTTAACTAGAAAAGTCCAGTGAGTGTCTCTCTGTCTCATTATTCTTTTGTCTTGATTTTACAATTGGTATCAGTCGTATATGGACGTTGAATAAAGACTTTGTTTTGAACACAGACCTGCATAATTCTCTTTGTATTCTGTTGCTCATGTCGATGATATTCTTCTGACATTTCTTCTCCTCAGTTCTGTAGTCGTAAACTGTACAACTGGCTAAAAGTGGCACCGTATCGGCCAGACACCCAGGTGGAGGAAGATGATGATTTCATGGAGGAAAACCAGGGGAAAGGAATCCGAGTATTGGGCATGGCATATTCCTCTTCTAGGTATGAAAAAAACGTGTAATACAGTACAGATATGGGATCCGTTATCCAAAAACCGGTTAAGCTCTGAATTATGGAAAGGCTGTCTCCCATACACTCCCATTTTATCCACAAAAAAATCAAAATTTAAAATAAATGATTTCCTTTTTTTCAGTAATAAAACAGTAACTTGTACTTAATCCATACTAAGATATAATTAATCCTTATTGGAAGCGAAGACAGCCTATTGGCTTTATTTAATGTTTATGCAATTTTCTAGTAGACTTAAAGGGATACTGTCATGGGGAAAAAAAATTATATTTCAAAATGAATCAGTTAATAGTGCTGCTCCAGCAGAATTCTGCACTGAAATCCATTTCTCAAAAGAGAAAACAGATTTTTTTATATTCAATTTTGAAATCTGACATGGGGCTAGACATTTTGTCAATTTCCCAGCTGCCCCTGGTCATGTGACTTGTGCCTTCACTTTAGGAGAGAAATGCTTTCTGGCAAAGGGGGAAGGGAGGGGTGATATCAGTCCAACTTGCAGTACAGCAGTAAAGAGTGATTGAAGTTTATCAGAGCACAAGTCACATGACTTGGGGCAGCTGGGAAATTGACAATATGTCTAGCCCCATGTCAGATTTCAAAATTGAATATAAAAAAATCAGTTTGCTCTTTTGAGAAATGGATTTCAGTGCAGAATTCTGCTGGAGCAGCACTATTAACTGATTCATTTTGAAAAAAAATTCTTTTCCCCATGACAGTATCCCTTTAATGTATCAAATTACTGAAAAATTCGTTATCCGGAAACCCCAGGTTACAAGCATTCTGGATAACAAGTCCCATACCTGTGCAGCTCTGCAAAATGAATGCCTTGGTGTATTGTGTTTAGTGTATTTTCTAAAGCCAACCTCTTAGGAGGCAAGTTACCTTGGCAATAAGCATCTCAACATTGTTGACCTCAACTGTTTCGTGTTTTGTCGAGGATCTTGATCACTGTCCAACTTCTGAATAATTGACATGGTTTCATAGTCCTTTCTGTATCTGTTTGTGCTCTTGTTTTCCAGAGATCACCCTGTGTTCTGTTCTTTGCTTAATGGAGAGGGGGAGGTCACCGACTTCCTGCGCCTCCCATACTTCACCAAGAGAAAGAACGCCTGGAGGGAGGATGAGCGGGAACGAAAAGTAAGGTTTACAGGCTTGCTGTCCCGAGTTTCCATTATAATATTAAACATTATTTTCTTTCTTTTATTAGTTGTGGCTTAAGGTGCAAGAGATTTATTATAGCAATGTTAGAGTAGGACTTTAAAGGGGAAGGAAACCTAGTCGGCGCAAACCCCCCACCCGTCCCGTTGGGCAAATGCCCCTAACTTGTTACTTACCCTTCTGCGCAGGTCCAGTCCAGGGAGTTCACAGACGACTTCTTCTTCCGCGCGATCTTCTTCCTGCTTTGACCGGCGTTTTGGCGCATGCGCAGTAGGATCATTTCGCCGGTACGGATCTACTGCGCATGCGCCAAAAGTCACGCACATGCGCAGTAGATCGTACCGGTGAAATGATCCTACTGCGCATGCGCCGTTCAAAGCAGGAAGAAGATCGCGTGGAAGAAGATGTCGCCTGTGAACTCCCTGGACTGGACCTGCGGGTGAGTAACAAGTTAGGGGCATTTGCCCAGCGGGACGGGTAGGACAGGGGGGAGGAGGGAGGGTGGGCAACAAACGGGAGGGGGGGTGGGGGGGTTAGCGCCGACAAGGTTTCCTTCCCCTTTAAGGACACCTGTGCTTCCTGTAGATAATCTTCAACAATTACTACATGCATAATACAGCTGATTAATAACATTAGAATGCCCAGAGGAATAGTTTCATTTTGGGTTTTTTTGGATGTTAACGAAGAAAAAAATAAATGCTTGTTGTGACTAATGGTTGATAAGAGAGCAACGGTGAAAGAGGCCTCCTGTCTGTGCATGAAGGGAAATAATCTATCCTAGGGGAACGTCCTATGGAGCAATTATATTTCACCTGATCAAGACAGACTGCACCCTTTATTTTGTAACCAGTAGCATGCATACACAAGGGCAATGTCAGAATTTTTTTTTTTTTTTTTTTTTTTTTAATATATTGGAACCTGTTTGCGGTTGAAGGACAGAAACCTTCAGAGACTTGAGTGGGAAATAAATGACACCGAACCTTCTTAAATTACATGTGCCAACTGTATGACTTGTTATGTCACAAAGGACGGCTGCTGTGTCTGCTAATTGAATCAAATGAAGTTTCAAGGTCGTAACCACATTTTCACACCTATATTTCAGGCTCGTGATATCGAAACACTTAAGAAGTTTTTAATAAGCAAGAAGCCTCATGTTGTGGCCATTGCTAGTGAAAATAGGTAAGATCGTTTATGCATTTATTTAAGGGGGAAAAACACCATGCTAGTATTCTAAATCTTTTGTTTCTTTAAAAAAAAAAAAAATATATATATATATATATATATATATATATATATATATATATATATATATATATATATATATATATATATATATATATATATATATATATATATAATTTTTTTTTTTTTTTTTTTTTTTTTTTTTTTATATAGGATTCTGAGCTTTAATCAATTTTTTTATTCATTTTTTATTCACACACGGCTAATTTTCTAAACACAATGGTACACTTTGGTTGTTTTAGGTCTTCGGACTACATGCAAGTTAACCAACTCCTGATAATCTCCAGCATTAATATTTGCTTAATAACTGTGTTGCAGGGATGCCCAGATGATGGTTGAAGATGTCAAGCGCATTGTGCAGGAACTGGAGCAGGGGCAGCAAATGTCCTCCATTGGAGTGGAGATGGTGGATAATGAACTGGCTGTTTTGTATATGAACAGCAAAAAATCTGAGGTGAGCCTTAACCTCCATTTTTGAACTGAACACATTTTCAGAATACAAAGGACAAGTAAAGCCTTCTTTAAAGGGCATGTAAAGGCAAAAAAATAAAATCCCTTTTTACTTTCTTTAATGAAAAAGAAACCTTTCTCCAATATACTTTAATTAAAAAATGTGTGACGTTTTTATAAGAAACCTGACTGTATGCAGTGAAATTCTCCCTTCATTTACTGCTGTGGATAGGAATTGTCAGACGGTCCCTAACTGCTCTGCAGGGAAACAATCATACTTATGAACAGCAGGGGGAGCCCCCGCCTTACGTCCCAGCCATGCAGAACTCAAGCAGCTTTGTTTATGACGATCCCTAAGCAGCCCATATCACACTGAGCATGTGCACAGTCTTAGTCTTGCAAAGATGTATAACAAAGTTACAAGATGGTGACCCCCTGTGGCCAACTTTGAAAGCATAAATCATTTGTTTGATTAGGCTTGTGGTGCAGTAAGTTTATGTTTAGTTTACAAAATACAGCATTTCTAGCCTTATTCTATTTTAGACTTTATATGCCCTTTAAACATAAGGAAGTGGGCAACATTGGAGCAGCCTACAAAGGCATGTATGGTAACTTAACGGACACAGGGCTGCTGGCTGTTGAAAGTTGAAGCCTTTACCCAATATTAATAAAAATAATGTTCTCTATATACATAACAGACAGATTACCGAGACTATCCTCCAGTTCTTCGTCAGGCTGTTTCCATTGCGCGGCGTATCCAGGACCCCTTGGTTGAATTCTCTCAGGTCTGCAACAGTGATGACGATATTCTGTGCTTGAAACTGCATCCGCTGCAGGTACACCTCAATCTCTCCTCTGACATTTTAAGCAGGGATAGTCATCAGCTGTTGTGTATACTCCATTTCCAAGTCATAGAATAATAACTAAGTTTTTTTTTTTTTTGTTTTTTTTTTCCAGGAACATGTAGTTAAGGAAGAGCTACTGAATGCTCTGTATTGCGAGTTCATTAACAGGGTGAATGAAGTGGGAGTTGATGTTAACAGAGCCATTGCTCACCCTTATACACAGGCTCTAATCCAGTATGTCTGTGGTCTTGGGCCACGTAAAGGTGCACATCTCCTCAAAGTAAGTTGTGTGTTTATAACATGCATTGCCTTTTAAATAAAACAATGAGCATTTAGGAGGAAAACTAGAAGGACCTTGCACAGGGCACGTATCAGCGTGCTACATATATCATATTAATACAGAGAGGTATTCCAAAAACTTGTAGTAGTGATGGTACATACGACATTGTACAATGTAAAGCAACCTTTATCCAACCTTTTGGCTTCCCTGGGCCACATTGGAATAAGAAAAATTGTCTGGGGCCACATGAAATACAGAAACACTTTTGATTTGTAAAAATAAAGAAAATGCACAGAAAAGAACTACAATACCAGTTGGATAACAAGATGGTGTTATACACTGGAATATGGGACACCTGGATATTAAATAGTAGGGATGCACCGAATCCACTTTTTTGGATTCGGCCGAACCCCCGAATCCTTCACAAAGGATTCGGCCGAATACCGAATCCGAACCCTAATTTGCATATGCAAATTAGGGGTGGGAAGGGGAAAACATTTTTTACTTCATTGTTTTCTGACAAAAAGTCACGCAATTTCCCTCCCTGCCCCTAATTTGCATATGCAAATTAGGATTCGGTTCGGCCGGGCAGAAGGATTCGGCCGAATCCTGCTGAAAAAGGCCGAATCCCGAACCGAATCCTGGATTCGGTGCATCCCTATTAAATAGACTTATATTATTACTACTAACTGGGCAATGGGCAGAGTCCCCCCTCCTGCCTATTCCTAAGCGTTTCAAGATGGGCCACATTCATATCCATCCTGGGCCGCATGTGGCCCTCGGGCCGCAGGTTAGACACCCCTGATGTAAAGCAAATGAAATTACCTTATTATCTAAATGTTCATCAGTATCTATGAAACACTTAAAACAAAACATTTCTCTTTGTGTGTGTGTTTTTTTTATCCTACAGATTTTAAAACAGAACAACACACGTCTTGAAAACCGCACGCAGTTGGTCACTATGTGCCACATGGGGCCAAAGGTTTTTATCAACTGTGCCGGCTTTATTAAGATAGACACAAATTCTCTTGGTGATAGGTCAGTTCCCTTTTCTTTCATGGTTTTAATGGTCTGCTAACAATGCATAGGCTTTTGTTCCTCTTCTTCCATTCATGTTCATAGCCATTTAAAATGTTATTGTTTATCCTACTAGTACGGACTCTTATATTGAGGTTTTGGATGGCTCTCGCGTACATCCAGAGACCTATGAATGGGCCAGGAAGATGGCTGTTGATGCATTAGAATATGATGAATCAGCGGAGGATGCTAACCCTGCAGGAGCCCTGGAGGAGATTCTGGAAAATCCAGAAAGATTAAAAGACTTGGATTTAGATGCTTTTGCAGAGGAGCTTGAGAGACAGGTAAATACAAGTAAAATAGGCATCCAAATAGTTTACCCAAATTTTTGAATGGAGCTGCATGATATTTCTGAAAAAATCAGATCATTAGTCCAATACTGAATGTAAAGCCTACATTTTCCTACAATGTATATAAGTTGGGCATATCTTCCCCACCCAAGTCGCATCATTTGTACTGCATATACCTCTTCATTTGCCAGCGCCATCACATTTTCCTAAAAAAAATGGCAGCTTTCACCTGGCAGCCATTTCCCCTCATCAGTAACATTGAGACATGTATGCTGTAAAGTTCATACAACGCAGAATGCAGGTTACACAGGCACAACATACTTTGATAAAAACTTCTGCTGGGATTCAGCACTGTAATGGTTAAACTGAGCTCAGGAGATATTTAGGAGAAAGAAATAGGATCAGACAGCTAGAGTTTCTATGGGAACCAGTAATGCTATCTCTTCATTGGTTGTTAGACTGGAGGGTGTGTTTAGTAATCTGAGCTGTGAAGAACTGAGCATGCTTATAAGCCAACAGCCAAAGTAAATTCCTGAGGGAGGGGCTGAGTGGGTTAGGGGAGGAGAAGGATTTCTATGTGATTAAGTGGATGCTGCAGCCATACTGTTAACATTTTAACATCCAGAGTGGCAGTTATCTAAAGATAAGGCTATTGGAGAGGGTTTTCTTGTCCTTTAACTCAGTGGCTGTCATATAATTTATCTCAATCTGTTTTTATCTGACTTTTCTGTAGGGGTACGGTGATAAACATATTACTTTGTATGATATTCGTGCTGAGCTCAGCTGTAGATACAAAGACCTTAGAACAACCTATCGGGCACCTAACCCAGAGGAGGTCTTCAACGTGTTAACTCGGGAGACCCCTGAGACATTTTATATAGGTAAAAAAAAAAAACAAGCATTTTGACTTCATCACTTTTTAAATACTAAAACTGTTTGGTTTGATGTGGGTGCGTTTCCTTTTATAGGCAAGCTGATCACGTGTAATGTGACTGGAATTGCACACAGGCGACCCCAAGGAGAATCCTATGATCAAGCCATTAGGAATGATGAAACTGGTCTCTGGCAGTGTCCATTTTGCCAACAGGACAACTTCCCAGAGCTTAGTGAGGTAAAGTCTTAACAAGCAAAATGTTGCTGCTTCCCTAACCCCCAGGGTTTAAGATTTGCAACACCTTTGTTTTTTAATGTTTTGTAGGTGTGGAATCACTTTGACAGTGGCTCTTGCCCTGGTCAGGCAATTGGAGTTAAAAGTAGACTAGACAATGGTGTGACTGGATTCATCCCAACCAAGTTTATCAGCGATAAAGCAGTGAAGCGACCAGAGGAGCGAGTAAAGGTATGTGACTTAAGTCCTGAGAAATGTAACGGCTTCATTTCTTTTTGTAGAAAATAAGGTACCTTGTTAAGGGTTAAACATGACCTATTTGTCTTTCAATTAAAGGGGAACTCCACAAAAACATAATTTAAGCTTTTTGAAAAGTAAACATAATTTCAAGCAACTTTGCAATATACATCAATTAAAAAATATGCAGACTTTTCATGATTATAAATGGTTTCTGACAGTTCCCTAAACCCAGCCCCCTGCTCTCCTGCTGATCTGTCTGACTACTTTGCTGAGCTGTCTGACTACTGTTACTTTGTATCAACAGCCATCTGTCCTCAGCCTGTATCCTCCAACCCCCACAATTCCCTGTACACGTGATTTCAATAAGGAAAGGAACATCCCAGTGCAATGCATTGTGGGTTATGTAGTTCCTGCATGCTGTCTGTAAGCCGTGGAGAAGTTGTTACACTTTGTTACATCAGTGTTTAGTCCCTCCTTCCCTGCCAGGATTTCAAATGATGCAGAAAGAGAAGAACTGTTAAACAGCTGGATTTCAAATCCAACCTGTGGCCCAGTCACCAGATGACATTTCTGGGCTTCGAGTTCAAAACCCTGACTCAACGGGTAACCCTACCTCGAGACAAGCAGTTAGAGATCAGAGACCAGATCAACCTTCTACTCCGCAACCGACGACCCACGGTTCACTTAGCAATGAGAGTCCTAGGACTGATGGTCTCATCCATCGAGGCGGTTCCCTTCGCACGGATACATCTCCGCTACAAGCCAACATTCTCTCAATGTGGAAGGCAGGCTCTCTCTCACAAACGTTCACCCTATTAAACACAACAAAAGAGTCTCTTGAAAACCTAGCCATTGGTCAATCCTGGGCATTAACAGACTGGACTGTTGTCACGACAGACGCAAGTCTACTAGGTTGGGGAGCAACATGGAACAATCTATCTGTACAAGGTCCATGGTCCGCTGAAGAAGCCAAGTTATCCATAAACATACTAGAACTTCGGGCGGTACGACTAGCCCTCAATCACTGGTCTCGCCAGCTTCAAACCAAGTCTGTATGTGTGCAAAGCAACAACTCCACCACGGTCGCTTACATAAACAGACAAGGAGGAACCCGCAGCAGGGCAGCTCTAGCGGAGGTACAGCAAATTCTAACTTGGGCAGAGTTCATGTCGGTAAGACTATCCACCATTCACATCCCAGGGGTGTCCAACACACGAGTGGATTTACTCAGCCGAAACCAACTGGATCCAAGCGAATGGGAACTCCATCTGGAAGCATTTGCAGAGTTGGTAGAAATATGGGGTCTTCCTCAAATCGACCTGATGACATCCAGAACCAGCCGCAAGGTACCCAAATTCTTTGCTCGTTATCGGGACCTGATAGCAATGGGAGTGGACGCCATGATTCAACCTTGCCTATGTCTTTCCTCCTCTACCTCGAGTGTTGAAGATCAGACGGTCGCAGATCACAGTAATCGTTATAGCACCATATTGGCCCAGGAGAACCTGGTTCTCAGATCTTCAGGAGATGGCCATAGCTCAGCCAATTTGTCTCACTCCCAGACACAATCTACTGCAGCAGGGTCCCATAGTCCATCACAATCCGGGGCTCTTTGCTTTGATGGGATGGCTGTTGAAGGAACCATTTGGACAGGACAAGGTGTAGCTGAAAACCTACATCATCCAGAGCTTACCACAGAGTCTGGCGAAGCTACTGGAACTGGCGCAAAGACGCAGACCTACCGCTTTTGAACCTCACTGTCCCAAGGATTTTGTCCTTTCTTCAGAGGGAACATTAGTTGGGATTGATGGGATTAAGTTCCTTGAAGGTGCAAGGATCCGCTCTGTCCGTCTTACTACAATCACGTCTGGCAATGAACAAATTCCATCCGTACCTTCTTACAGGGAGTAGCACGCATCGTTCCCCCCTTCCAGCCACCGCTCCCAGGGTGGGATCTCAACCTGGTCCTAGAAAGGGCCTGGCAGCCTCTAAGACGTCGGTTGCACGGTGGATCAGAGAGACAATTAGTCAGGCCTACCTATCCAAGGGCAGGCCTCCTCCAGAGAATGTTCGAGCACATTCAACCAGGTCCTTGGGACCATCTTGGGCATGGCATAACTCTGCTTCCTTGGATCAGATTTGCAGAGCAGCCACCTGGTCCTCAGTACATACATTTACAAAATTTTACAGCCTTGACACGTTTTCCTCAGCTGAGGCCGCCTTTGGCCACAAGGTACTGCACACTGTGGTCCAGTAACATGTCCGATCCAAATTCGCTCCTGCCCTGCTGTTCTGGGACTGCTTTAAGTCCCCAAGAGTCCCTGTGTCCCCCTGAGACAACAGAGAAAACGGGATTTTTTTGATACCTTTAAATCCGTTTCTCTCTAGTGGATAGGGGGACACAGGGCTTCCCAACCCTGCGTGAAAGTTGACCAGTTGGTCCATGGGAAACATTTTCCTGTTTTACCTTTCTTCAAGTTGTTAAATTATGATCATCCCTTTTTCAGCAGTCTCTTTGGTACAAACCGAGGGATTATGGCAGTGTGGGGTAAAAACGGAGTCCCGGACACGCCCCCTGCAAATCAGTTCTAAGTGTCCTGCCTCCTAGAGGGTGGAGCTTAACCCCAAGAGTCCCTGTGTCCCCCTATCGACTAGAGAGAAACGGATTTAACGGTGAGTATCAAAAAATCCCGTTATCTGGAACAAGCCTCAATTAATGATTAGGTTACACAGAATCAGCAGCATGTCATGTCTGTTGGTTTTCTATTACTCTACTACACCTACTAGTAAATTTGCCATGTAGGAATATAATTTCTACCAAAAACAGTGAATGCCAGGTTAGTTATGTTGGACTGCTATCATTCTGAATGCAACTGTACATCCCGTTGTGTAATTATCTGTTTTCCAGATGGAATAGAGTTAACTGTAAGTAATGAAAACCTATGTGAATTCTTTAGGTGGGAATGACTGTTCATTGTCGGATAATGAAGATTAACATTGAAAAATTTAGCGTTGACTTGACCTGCCGGTCATCAGATCTGATGGACAAAAACAATGAGTGGAAGCTGCCCAAGGACACGTATTATGATTTTGACAGTGAGTCGGCTGATCACAAGCAAGAAGAAGAACAGAAGAAAAAACAGCAGCGTACAAGTAAATGCTTCTCTTTGCCTTTTGGAGATATTGTATAGTGAATTTAATTTTTGACATTGTTGATATTTAAGAACTCTATACAGATCTTGAACCTTTGCGACTTCTCTGTTGATCTCCATTGCAGCTTACATAAAACGAGTTATTGCTCACCCTTCATTCCACAACATTAATTTTAAGCAAGCTGAAAAGATGATGGAAACCATGGACCAAGGAGATGTTATCATCCGCCCCAGCAGCAAGGGTGAAAACCACTTGACTGTAACATGGAAAGTCAGCGAAGGTATTTACCAACATGTTGATGTAAGGGAGGAAGGCAAGGAGAATGCTTTCAGCCTGGGATCTACACTCTGGATTAACAATGAGGTATTGGACTTAATATGCATCTTCATCTTTCAGGTTTATTCTGGTTGTAATGATCTACCATGTGATGGGTAAATGTATAGTCTGAATAATGGGTTCCTGAGAAAACTGACCATAGTGTGTATGAATGTGATAAGTACTTTAGACTGTAAGCTCCACTGGGTCAGGGACTAATGTGAATGGAATAACATCTTTAAAGGGATACTGTCATGGGAAAAAAATTTTTTTTCAAAATGAATCTGTTAATAGTGCTGCTCCAGCAGAATTCTGCACTGAAATCCATTTCTCAAAAGAGCAAACAGATTTTTTTATATTCAATTTTGAAATCTGACATGGGGGTAGACATATTGTCAATTTCCCAGCTGCCCCAAGTCATGTGACTTTTGCTCTGATAAACTTCAATCACTCTTTACTGCTGTACTGCAAGTTGGACTGATATTACCCCCTCCCTTTTCCCCCCCAGCAGCCAAACAAAAGAACAATGGGAAGGTAACCAGATAGCAGCTCCCTAACACAAGATAACAGCTGCCTGGTAGATCTAAGAACAACACTCAATAGTAAAAACCCATGTCCCACTGAGACACATTCAGTTACATTGAGAAGGAAAAACAGCAGCCTGCTGGAAAGCATTTCTCTCCTAAAGTGCAGGCACAAGTCACATTACATGGGGCAGCTGGGAAATTGACAATATGTCTAGCCCCATGTCAGATTTCAAAATTGAATATAAAAAAATCTGTTTGCTCTTTTGAGAAATGGATTTCAGTGCAGAATTCTGCTGGAGCAGCACTATTAACTGATTCATTTTGAAAGTATCCCTTTAAAGTGCTGTGGAATCTGTCAGTCCTTTCCTGTATGGGGCCCTCCCAAGGCTCTGCCCAACCAATATCTGGACAAAAATCATCCTTTTACCATTGCTGTGATCGGAAATTATAATCTCTTGGTGACCTCGACAAAATCTTTTTTAAGTGTATGGCCAGTTTAGGTTACAAGTTGATAAGAGCAGTGATCCTACCGGAGCCTTTTACGGCTGAAAACAGAGCACTAGCTTTATGCCACCAAGTATTCGTTTTACTTATTAATTGTCAAAAATGCCGTTGCGTTTGTGTAGTGTTTGAGTTCACAGCTTTTTGGAAAACATTGGCTGATGGCAAGTTATGGCCTTTTGCAGGAGTTTGAAGACCTGGATGAAATCATTGCCAGGTTTGTGCAGCCAATGGCATCTTTTGCAAGAGATCTGGTAAACCATAAATATTTTCAAGATTGTAACAACGGAGATAAAAAGGTAAGTAACCAGGCTTAATAAAAATCACATTATACTTTACCATTAATACTGAGGGAAGGGATACAAAGTATTACTTTGGGGCAGATTTACCTAGGGTCGAATATCGAGTGTTAATTAACCCTCGATATTCAACTGTCGAATGTAAATCCTTCGAATATTGAAGTCGAAGGATTTACCGCAAATAGTTTGATCGAATGATTTAATCCTTCTAATCGTTAGATTCTAAGGATTTTAATCCATCGATCGAACGATTTTTCTTCGACCTAAAAATTGTTACAAAGCCTATGGGGACCTTCCCCCTAGGCTAAAATGGCACCTCGGTAGGTTTTAGGTGGCGAACTAGGGGGGAAGTTTTTTATTAAAGAGACAGTACTTCGACTATCGAATGGTCAAATAGTTGAACGATTTTTAGTTCGAATTGTTCCATTCAAAGTCGTAGTCGAAGTAGCCAATTCTATGGTAGAAGTAGCCAAAAAAACATTCGAAATTCGAAGTTTTTTTTATTCTATTCCTTCACTCAAGCTCAGTAAATGGTCTCCTTTGTGTCTTCTATGTCATTTTCTGAAAAAGTATGTGAAATTCTGTTTGTATTGAAGGCCCTACAGTCTTTATACATTTCTGTGCTTCGTATAAAGAGACCTTTTTTATAACCTGGTTGCAACTTACTATTTGGTTAAATCTCAACTAGGAACACAGGGTAGCTATTTCCTTCCATCTTCACTCCCGGCATTTTGCTCAATTCTAATGTCCCAAAATGATTAAATGTTCTCTCTACTCACCCTATCGGCCCTTCCAGTTTCAGTTGACTATAAAGTCGTCTTTTGCACTTTGAATGTAAAGTCACAGGGGCAGCTGAACGATGACCGACCCCCGAGATAAGAGAGACGTTACACGTGACTGGTAGACGTTCAAAGCAAACGTAATAAATACAGATTTACCTGCCAAAGTGCGGGTCACAAATGGTCAGATGTGAAGCAGGTGCCTGACTGCTTAGCATTTATACCTGAACTTAAACAAATCTTCAATCATCCCTGTGTGAGAACTCGTGTCATTGTAATGCTTCTCAGAAATGTACCTTTTGGTTTTATCCAGAAACTAGAAGAACTGTTGTTAAAAACAAAAAAGGAAAAGCCAACGTTCATTCCATATTTCATCTCTGCCTGCAAAGAACTACCTGGCAAATTCCTTCTGGGCTACCAGCCACGAGCTAAACCAAGGTAGGTGTCATTTATTAAGTAGATGTAATAACTGGATGTTCATACCTTCTGATCACTGCCAAATTATATCCTTCTACGTGCCAGACATGTTAAAGGAATACTGTCATGGGGGAAAAACATTTTTTTCAAAATGAATCAGTTAATAGTGCTGCTCCAGCAGAATTCTGCACTGAAATCCATTTCTCAAAAGAGCAAACAGATTTTTTTATATTCACTTTTGAAACCTGACATGGGGCTAGACATATTGTCAATTTCCCAGCTGCCCCAAGTCATGTGACTTGTGCTCTGATAAACTTTGATCACTCTTTACTGCTGTACTGCAAGTTGGAGTGATATCACCCCCTCCCTTTCCCCCCAGCAGTTTCTATATCAATATCTGATGATTCAGCTCTACATAAGTGTATTGAAACGAAGAATCTTTCTTGGAAAGATGTTTTCCAAGAAAGATCGTAATTGTTACGTCTATGGCCACCTTAACAAGAGAACAATGGGAAGGTAACCAGATAACAGCTCCCTAACACAAGATAACAGCTGTCTGGTAGATCTAAGAACAACACTCAATAGTAAAATCCAGGTCCCACTGAGACACATTCAGTTACATTGAGAAGGAAAAATAGCAGCCTGCCAGAAAGCATTTCTCTCCTAAAGTGCTGGCACAAGTCACATGACCAGGGGCAGCTGGGAAATTGACAATATGTCTAGCCCCATGTCAGATTTCAAAATTGAATATAAAAAAATCTGTTTGCTCTTTTGAGAAATGGATTTCATTTCAGAATCCTGCTGGAGCAGCAATATTAACTGATGTGTTTTTGAAAAAAAACATGTTTTCCGATGACAGGATCCCTTTAACCTTATCTACATGCATATGCTGAGGATAATCCCACACACTGCGTAAATAAACCAGGCGGAGAAAACATAAACTGCTGTTTTTCACCCAATCTGCTTTTTTGACACCATTTCTTCCTCTGAAGCTGTTTTTTGCATACGCTCGTGCAACAGAGTCCATTCGCAGCATTCACTATTTTATACCATTGTCTGGATTTCTTTGCTGTTAATCCTCCGTTTCAAAAGAAGGAGAGAGAGCTAATGCTCCAAAAGCCCTGGAGGAAACAGAACAACAATATTTTTTATGATATAGTGTATCTTCTGTCTTTGTAAGGAGTAAAAGAAGAGATTAAGCACTTTAATAAAATCCTTTTACTTGAGTCAAATGAGACTCATTAGATAAAGGGGTTGCTCATGTTTCGATTAAATTTAAGTATAAAGTAGATGGTGATATACTAAGTTAATTAAAGAAGTAGGTAGAAATGTTGTACATGATATTTTGTGCTTCTGTACCAGCCCAAGGCAACCACAGCCCTTTAGCAGTAAAGGTCTGTCTCTCCAAAGATGCCCCAGTAGCTCCCCATCTTCTTTTCTGCTGATTCACTGATTCACATGCTCTGTGCTGCTGTCACTTACTGAGCTTAGGGAGCCACTCACAATATACAGTACACATAGAATAGAAATGTCACAATATAAGGCTGATTAGTAATTAATACACATAATTACTACATGGCAGCACAGAAACCAGTGCAATTAGCATCAGAATTGAATAATCAGCAAACCTGTAGCATCAGCTTATATTACAGCCAGGGAAGCTCATTTTCTGCTGGATAATTAGTGACGAGCCCTAAGCTTAGCTTCTCAACAGCCAATCAGAGCCCACTGAGCATGTGAGTGTCACAGACACTTTCCAAGATGGTGACCCCCTGTGACAAGTTTGAAGTCCTGGATCATTGCTGCTATTGACAAGCTCAAACTTTAGCCTCGTGCAATAAGTTCACTATAGAAAATAGGACATTTTCAGCCCTATTCAATTTTAGAGTTTAGTTCTCTTTAAAAGGTGAACCACCCCTTTAAGGGATGACCATTCTTCTTATGTCTCCTACATTCCTTTGCAAGTTGTGAGTTATCCTTATTTGGTTTTCTGCTGAATTCCAGGCATAATAATTTCTTTATGTTCCATAGACCCAATAACAATCTCATAAAACTTTGAGGGTTTTCACTTTTCTGTTTAAAAACGTTTACGTTAAAGGGGAACTATTGTGAAATTAAAAATGTAATAAGCTTCCTCATACTGACGTAAGAAACTTTCTACATACAATCAATTAAATATTCTGCATTGTTTCTGAAATAATCAAGTTTATCTTCACTATTCCTCTATCAGAATCTGTTTCTCTTCATTCTCTCTTCATGCAGCAGTTGGGTGTCAAATAAATGATCCAATATATCTTATAGGGGGGCTCCTTTTGCCTAGAAGATATATTAGAGCTCACTCTATTAAACTCACCAGACATCATGTCTCTCTACATGCAGAATTTGCGAAAAAGGCAGTTATTTTGTTTGTACTGGAATCAGTTATTTGAGTGAGCTCTAAGGGTTGGGGCAGACGAGCCGATACTGGGAGATTTAGTCGCTTTGCGACTAATCACCTCTTCTGCATGGCGACAGTCTCCCCAAACTGCCTTCCATCTGCTTGAATGAAGAATCACCTGCGCTAATTCATTTGTGGCGATTTGATTGTCGCCACGCAGAACAGGCGATTAGTAGCCAGGCGACTGAATCTCCCCAAATCTGCTTGTCTGCCCCAACCCTTAGAGCTCACTCAAATAACTGATTCCAGTACAAACAAAATGTAACAAAATAACTGCCTTTTGCACAAATCCTGCATGTAGAGAGACATGATGTCTGGTGAGTTTAAGAGTGAGCTCTAATACATCTTCTAGGCAAAAGGAGCCCCCCTATAAGATATAGTGGATCTAACTGTCAGTGAATATCTGACACCCAACTGCTGAATGAAGAGAAATAGATGTTGAGAGAGGAATAGTGAAGATAAACTTATTTCAGAAACTGTACAGAATATTTAATTGATTGTATTTACAAAGTTTCTTATTTCAGTATCCTGAAGCTTATAGCAGATGTATTAGAGCTCACTCAAATAACTGATTCCAGTACAAACAAAATGTAACAAAATAACTGCCTTTTGCACAAATCCTGCATGTAGAGAGACATGATGTCTGGTGAGTTTAATAGAGTGACCTCTAATACATCTTCGAGGCTAAAGGAGCCCCCCTATAAGATATATTGGATCATTCATCTGACACACAACTCTGACTGAAGACAGAATGAGGACAGATGCTGAGAAAGGAATAGTGAAGATAAACTTAATTGATTGTATTTAGAAAGTTTCTTATTACAGTATGCTGAAGCTTATATTACATTTTCATTTTCCCGATAGTTCCCCTTTAATTAAACGTCTTTTGTAATCGTGCATTTTGCAGCCAGTGGTATCCTAGAACTTATTGAATGCTGAATTTGGTTTATTCCGCCCCAAATGAAATAGTTTGTGGGCAGTGCTTGCAGCTGAAATCCTTTTTCTCTTCAAGGGTGGAATATGTGACTGTGACGCCTGAAGGCTTTCGCTATAGGGGACAAATCTTTTCAAGTGTCAATGGACTTTTCAGGTGGTTTAAAGACCATTTTCATGACCCCGTACCAGGTGAGTAAAGACCCCCACCAGCAGTCATGGTTACAGTGTGGATTTGTGTAAATGAATAGGTGTAGAGTAAGTTTAATAAAGTGCAAGCTTGTTGCTCTTTATCTGCTAGAACTGACATGAAACATTATTTTCTTTCCTTCAGGCATCACACCCAGCAGCAGCAGCAGTAGAACAAGGACTCCAGCTTCTGTCAATGCTACGCCGGCTAATATCAACCTCGCAGGTGACTGCACTATTACTTGTAGGCCATGTACCTGCCGTCATGTCTGCATTCAACTTTTATTCTCTCCCTGAATCAGTGGTACAGGCTGATACATTAGATAGGTACAAGGAAGGGTCGGATGCTTTATTCACCAGTAGCTCCTCCCAGCAGACAGGAGGGAGCCAATGAGATTAGAGGAGGGAAAGGGGTGTTACAGGGAGAGCTGGGAAGTGAATCAGTGGTACAGGCTGATACATTAGATAGGTACAAGGAAGGGTCGGATGCTTTATTCACCAGTAGCTCCTCCCAGCAGACAGGAGGGAGCCAATGAGATTAGAGGAGGGAAAGGGGTGTTACAGGGAGAGCTGGGAAGTGAATCAGGGGTACAGGCTGATACATTAGATAGGTATAAGGAAGGGTCGGATGCTTTATTCACCAGTAGCTCCTCCCAGCAGACAGGAGGGAGCCAATGAGATTAGAGGAGGGAAAGGGGTGTTACAGGGAGAGCTGGGAAGTGAATCAGGGGTACAGGCTGATACATTAGATAGGTTCAAGGAAGGGTCGGATGCTTTATTCACCAGTAGCTCTCCCAGCAGACAGGAGGGAGCCAATGAGATTAGAGGAGGGAAAGGGGTGTTACAGGGAGAGCTGGGAAGTGAATCAGTGGTACAGGCTGATACATTAGATAGGTACAAGGAAGTGTCGGATGCTTTATTCACCAGTAGCTCCTCCCAGCAGACAGGAGGGAGCCAATGAGATTAGAGGAGGGAAAGGGGTGTTACAGGGAGAGCTGGGAAGTGAATCAGTGGTACAGGCTGATACATTAGATAGGTACAAGGAAGGGTCGGATGCTTTATTCACCAGTAGCTCCTCCCAGCAGACAGGAGGGAGCCAATGAGATTAGAGGAGGGAAAGGGGTGTTACAGGGAGAGCTGGGAAGTGAATCAGGGGTACAGGCTGATACATTAGATAGGTATAAGGAAGGGTCGGATGCTTTATTCACCAGTAGCTCCTCCCAGCAGACAGGAGGGAGCCAATGAGATTAGAGGAGGGAAAGGGGTGTTACAGGGAGAGCTGGGAAGTGAATCAGGGGGTACAGGCTGATACATTAGATAGGTTCAAGGAAGGGTCGGATGCTTTATTCACCAGTAGCTCCTCCCAGCAGACAGGAGGGAGCCAATGAGATTAGAGGAGGGAAAGGGGTGTTACAGGGAGAGCTGGGAAGTGAATCAGTGGTACAGGCTGATACATTAGATAGGTACAAGGAAGTGTCGGATGCTTTATTCACCAGTAGCTCCTCCCAGCAGACAGGAGGGAGCCAATGAGATTAGAGGAGGGAAAGGGGTGTTACAGGGAGAGCTGGGAAGTGAATCAGGGGTACAGGCTGATACATTAGATAGGTATAAGGAAGGGTCGGATGCTTTATTCACCAGTAGCTCCTCCCAGCAGACAGGAGGGAGCCAATGAGATTAGAGGAGGGAAAGGGGTGTTACAGGGAGAGCTGGGAAGTGAATCAGGGGTACAGGCTGATACATTAGATAGGTTCAAGGAAGGGTCGGATGCTTTATTCACCAGTAGCTCCTCCCAGCAGACAGGAGGGAGCCAATGAGATTAGAGGAGGGAAAGGGGTGTTACAGGGAGAGCTGGGAAGTGAATCAGTGGTACAGGCTGATACATTAGATAGGTACAAGGAAGGGTCGGATGCTTTATTCATCAGTAGCTCCTCCCAGCAGACAGGAGGGAGCCAATGAGATTAGAGGAGGGAAAGGGGTGTTACAGGGAGAGCTGGGAAGTGAATCAGGGGTACAGGCTGATACATTAGATAGGTACAAGGAAGGGTCGGATGCTTTATTCACCAGTAGCTCCTCCCAGCAGACAGGAGGGAGCCAATGAGATTAGAGGAGGGAAAGGGGTGTTACAGGGAGAGCTGAGAAGTGAATCAGCGGTACAGGCTGATACATTAGATAGGTACAAGGAAGGGTCGGATGCTTTATTCACCAGTAGCTCCTCCCAGCAGACAGGAGGGAGCCAATGAGATTAGAGGAGGGAAAGGAGTGTTACAGGGAGAGCTGGGAAGTGAATCAGTGGTACAGGCTGATACATTAGATAGGTACAAGGAAGGGTCGGATGCTTTATTCACAGTAGCTCCTCCCAGCAGACATGAGGGAGCCAATGAGATTAGAGGAGGGAAAGGGGTGTTACAGGGAGAGCTGGGAAGTGAATCAGGGGTACAGGCTGATACATTAGATAGGTTCAAGGAAGGGTCGGATGCTTTATTCACCAGTAGCTCCTCCCAGCAGACAGGAGGGAGCCAATGAGATTAGAGGAGGGAAAGGGGCGTTACAGGGAGAGCTGGGAAGTGAATCAGGGGTACAGGCTGATACATTAGATAGGTTCAAGGAAGGGTCGGATGCTTTATTCACCAGTAGCTCCTCCCAGCAGACAGGAGGGAGCCATTGAGATTAGAGGAGGGAAAGGGGTGTTACAGGGAGAGCTGTGAAGATGTGGAATTGTCTCCCTGAATCAGTGGTACAGGCTGATACATTAGATAGGTACAAGGAAGGGTCGGATGCTTTATTCACCAGTAGCTCCTCCCAGCAGACAGGAGGGAGCCAATGAGATTAGAGGAGGGAAAGGAGTGTTACAGGGAGAGCTGGGAAGTGAATCAGTGGTACAGGCTGATACATTAGATACGTACAAGGAAGGGTCGGATGCTTTATTCACCAGTAGCTCCTCCCAGCAGACATGAGGGAGCCAATGAGATTAGAGGAGGGAAAGGGGTGTTACAGGGAGAGCTGGGAAGTGAATCAGGGGTACAGGCTGATACATTAGATAGGTACAAGGAAGGGTCGGAGGCTTTATTCACCAGTAGCTCCTCCAGCAGACAGGAGGGAGCCAATGAGATTAGAGGAGGGAAAGGGGTGTTACAGGGAGAGCTGGGAAGTGAATCAGGGGTACAGGCTGATACATTAGATAGGTTCAAGGAAGGGTCGGATGCTTTATTCACCAGTAGCTCCTCCCAGCAGACAGGAGGGAGCCAATGAGATTAGAGGAAGGAAAGGGGTGTTACAGGGAGAGCTGGGAAGTGAATCAGTGGTACAGGCTGATACATTAGATAGGTACAAGGAAGTGTCGGATGCTTTATTCACCAGTAGCTCCTCCCAGCAGACAGGAGGGAGCCAATGAGATTAGAGGAGGGAAAGGGGTGTTACAGGGAGAGCTGGGAAGTGAATCAGGGGTACAGGCTGATACATTAGATAGGTATAAGGAAGGGTCGGATGCTTTATTCACCAGTAGCTCCTCCCAGCAGACAGGAGGGAGCCAATGAGATTAGAGGAGGGAAAGGGGTGTTACAGGGAGAGCTGGGAAGTGAATCAGGGGTACAGGCTGATACATTAGATAGGTTCAAGGAAGGGTCGGATGCTTTATTCACCAGTAGCTCCTCCCAGCAGACAGGAGGGAGCCAATGAGATTAGAGGAGGGAAAGGGGTGTTACAGGGAGAGCTGGGAAGTGAATCAGGGGTACAGGCTGATACATTAGATAGGTACAAGGAAGGGTCGGATGCTTTATTCACCAGTAGCTCCTCCCAGCAGACAGGAGGGAGCCAATGAGATTAGAGGAGGGAAAGGGGTGTTACAGGGAGAGCTGGGAAGTGAATCAGGGGTACAGGCTGATACATTAGATAGGTACAAGGAAGGGTCGGAGGCTTTATTCACCAGTAGCTCCTCCCAGCAGACAGGAGGGAGCCAATGAGATTAGAGGAGGGAAAGGGGTGTTACAGGGAGAGCTGGGAAGTGAATCCGTGGTACAGGCTGATACATTAGATAGGTACAAGGAAGGGTCGGATGCTTTATTCACCAGTAGCTCCTCCCAGCAGACAGGAGGGAGCCAATGAGATTAGAGGAGGGAAAGGGGTGTTACAGGGAGAGCTGGGAAGTGAATCAGGGGTACAGGCTGATACATTAGATAGGTACAAGGAAGGGTCGGAGGCTTTATTCACCAGTAGCTCCTCCCAGCAGACAGGAGGGAGCCAATGAGATTAGAGGAGGGAAAGGGGTGTTACAGGGAGAGCTGGGAAGTGAATCAGGGGTACAGGCTGATACATTAGATAGGTATAAGAAGGGGTTGGATGGTGTTTAGCAAGTGAGGGAATACAGGGATATGGGAGATAGCTCATAGTACAAGTTGATCCAGGGACTGGTCCCATTGCCATTTTGGAGTCAGGAAGGAATATTTTCCCCTCTGAGGCAAATTGGAGAGACTTCAGATGGGGTTTTCACCTTCCTCTGGATCAACTGACAGTTAGGCAGGTTATATATAGACTTAAAAGGTTGAACCTGATGGACGTGTCTTTTTTCAACCTTACTTACTATGTTCTTTTTGTATTTTGCTTTCAGATCTAACCCGTGCAGTCAATGCCCTTCCGCAAAACATGACCTCACAAATGTTTAATGCTATTGCGGCTGTAACCGGGCAGCACGGCCAAAATCCCAATGCCACACCGGCCCAGTGGGCTTCCAGCCAGTATGGTTACAGCGGTGGCAGTGGTGGTGGAAGCAGTGCATATCATGTGAGTATGAGAAGAATCCTGTTTCGGGCAAATTGTAAGTTCAGTCTAGGGGTGTTGGGGATGATGCAGAGCTTGCTTTAATAACTGTGTCTACAAAACGGCGGTTGCCTCCTTGCTGTGATTGTCTCATTCTTAGTCTGAAGAAAGCAAGTTTTAAATAATCTATTTAGTGTAGGGAACGTTTATTTTGCTTGATAAATACAAGAGAGATACATTTGGAATTAAGTCTTAAGGTGACGGGTCCCCTTTAAGATGCCAAAGCCAAAGGAGACCAAACCTCTGTAACTTTAAAACTATAAAGGGAAAATGACACTTTAGCTTTCAATTCCGCTTTAATTTCAATATTTCTTGGAAATGTAAGTTCATTTATGAACCCTGGACAATTTTGCCCCGTGCTGTAACCCATAGCAACCAATCAAAGACTTGCTTTCATTATGTGCCCTAAAGGAAATTGTTCAAAGCTAACTGCTGATTGGTCGCTGTGGGAGGCAGATGTGCCTCGTTGTATCTAGTAAATAAAAGTTGGCTTTACAGAGCATATCCCATTGATTCCATGCAAAATAAGCCTCTCACTGGATAGGCTTGTGTAAAACCAGCCTTATAAAGGGGATTTGTGCAGAGAATTTAATTGAAAACTTTTTGTCTATTAAATTGTTTTTCAGGTCTTTGCTACCCCAGCACAGCAGCCTGTGGCCACGCCTCTAATGACGCCAAGCTATTCATATGCAACCCCCAGCCAGCCAATCACAACCCCTCCGTTCCATCAGCTTCCAGCCAGCGGCACACCCACCCCAGCGCCAACTCCTCAGTCCTCCCACTCGCAGAGCTCCTCCCACTCACAGAGCTCCTCCCACTCACAAAGCAGTTCCAGACACAGGCAGCAGTCCAAGTAAGTAAAAGTTTTGGGGATGGGGAATTTACCCAAAGTAAATCTAATGTAATTCTTTGTCTCAGATTTCCTACAAGTCATTGCTTGTGAAAGCTCAGCATGTATTCTGATACTTTTCATAATATTCATTTACATTGTAGATTAGGTTATTACATGACTGGGACCAGTTCCATAAATAAATACAGATATAAGGATAAATAAAGCTCAGTGTGCTAGCATTCTGTGGCCACTATGTTTTATGGAACATTAAAGGGGTGGTGTTACAGAATTACCAATTCTAAGCAACTTTTCAATTAGTCTTCATTTATTTTTTTATAGTTTTTTAAATATTTTCCTCTCTTCCAGCTTTCAAATGGGGGTCACTGACCCCATCTAAAAACAAATGCTCTGTAAGGCTACAAATTTATTGTTGTTGTTACTTTTTATTACTGATCCTTCTATTCAGGCCTCTCCTATTCATATTCCAGTCTCTTATTCAAATCAATGCATGGTTGCTAGGGGAATTTGGATCCTAGCAACCTGATTGCTCTAAACTGGAGAGCTGCTGAATAAAAAGCTAGTTAACTCCAAAACCACAAATGAAAACCATTTTCAAATTGTCTTGGAATATCACTCTCTACGTCATACTAACAGTTACCTGAAAGGTGAACAACCCCGTTAATAAAAAACGAACTGCTGATAACCCTTTTAAAGGCTAGAATTAGCTTTTTAGAAATTTGTTTTTAAAGGGATTCTGTCATGATTTTTATGGTGTAGTTTTTATCTCTAAATTACACTGCAAATAATTCACTGTACAATATAAAATGTCATTCCTGAAGCAGCAAGTGTATTTAGTTGTAATATTGGTGTGTAGGTGCATCTCAGCTCATTTTGCCTGGTCATGTGATTTCAGAAAGAGCCAGCACTTTAGGATGGAACTGCTTTCTGGCAGCCTGTTGTTTCTCCTACTCAATGTAACTGAATGTGTCTCAGTGGGACCTGGATTTTACTATTGAGTGCTGTTCTTAGATCTACCAGGCAGCTGTTATCTTGTGTTAGGGAGCTGCTATCTGGTTACCTTCCCATTGTTCTGTTGTTAAGGTAGCCATTACGATCTTTCTTGGAAAAGATGTTTCCAAGAAAGATTGTTGGTTTCAACACACACGTGTAGAGCTGAATGGTCAGATATACATATAGAAACAACAGAATTCTACCTGTATCTGATGATTCAGCACTAACAATGGCCGATGTTTGGGTTCCTTCAAAGGCACCCGATCAAAATTTTCAGTCCAGCCCGATCGACGAGCCGACCGATATCTAAGTCTTCTGCCGATATCGGTCGGCTCTTTTTCCACCATACACGCAACGAATATCGGACGATAATTCGTTTCGTACGATATTATCTGTGCGTCTATGGCCACCTTTAGGCTGCTGGGGAGCAAAGGGAGGGGGTGATATCACTCCAACTTGCAGTACAGCAGTAAAGAGTAACTGAAGTTTATCAGAGCACAAGTCACATGACTGGGGGCAGCTGGGAAATTGACAATATGTCTAGCCCCATGTCAGATTTAAAAATTAAATATAAAAATCTGTTTGCTCTTTTGAGAAACTGATTTCAGTGCAGAATTCTGCTGGAGCAGCACTATTAACTGATGTGTTTTGAAAAAACATTTTTTCCCATGACAGTATCCCTTTAATGCCTATGTTCTGTGTAGTTGCACAAAACAAAAATAAAAGCACTTCAAAAATGTAACCTTTATACAGGCGCCTAGAGCTTTTTGCAGGTTTCCTATAGGGAGCATTTATTTCGAGTACATCATAAATTACTTGGCACTTAAAGTCGACATGTTTAGGCCAGAGACACAAGTGTGTGTTTCACTTTCTACTTTTAAACACAATTTTTTAATCTTCTCCTCAGATCAAACAATCACACGGCTGTAGACTGGGGGAAAATGGCAGAGCAGTGGCTGCAGGAAAAGGAAGCCGAACGCAGGAAACAGAAACATCGGGTAACCCCGCGGCCGTCTCCCAGTCCCATGATCGAGAGCACCCCTATGTCAGTAGCGGGGGACGCCACTCCACTTCTGGATGAAATGGACCGATAGGAATACAAGAGATCCAACCGATACGGCGCATGGAGCGCCTTGAATTTTTATTTTTTAAGATTGTATAAAAGGGTCGTACGCGGTCCAGCCTGACGACGTCTGTGAATGAAGCCTTACACCAGTATCATGGACCCTAATATTCAAAGGCTGCATTTCCTCCATGAACGCAACATCTCCCTTTTCTCACCTCCATTACTATTTAAATTCACAAAAAATTAGTCATTTAAATGAATGACAATATCATATAGTGTTGCCCCGCACTGGTAAAACTGGCGTGTTTGCTTCAGAAACACTACTATAGTTTATATAAACAAGCTGCTGTGTAGCCATGGGGGCAGCCATTCAAGCACAGGATACACAGTAGATAACAGATAAGTACTACTATAGTTTATATAAACAAGCTGATGTGTAGCCATGGGGGCAGCCATTCAAGCACAGGATACACAGTAGATAACAGATAAGTACTACTATAGTTTATATAAACAAGCTGCTGTGTAGCCATGGGGGCAGCCATTCAAGCACAGGATACACAGTAGATAACAGGTAAGTACTACTATAGTTTATATAAACAAGCTGATGTGTAGCCATGGGGGCAGCCATTCAAGCACAGGATACACAGTAGATAACAGATAAGTACTACTATAGTTTATATAAACAAGCTGCTGTGTAGCCATGGGGACAGCCATTCAAGCACAGGATACACAGTAGATAACAGATAAGTACTACTATAGTTTATATAAACAAGCTGCTGTGTAGCAATGGTGGAAACTGAAAAAAGTCTATATGGCACAGGTTAAATAGTGGATAACAGATAACACCATTTTGTTCTACAGAGCTTATCTACTATCTGTGTAACCTGAACCTTTTTTCCTTTAAATGGCTGCCCCCCTGGCTACACAGCAGCATATTTATATGAACTATAGTAGTACTTATCTGTTATCTACTGTGTATCCTGTGATTGAATGGCTGCCCCCATGGCTACACATCAGCTTGTTTATATAAACTATAGTAGTACTTATCTGTTATCTACTGTGTATCCTGTGCTTGAATGGCTGCCCCCATGGCTACACAGCAGCTTGTTTATATAAACTATAGTAGTACTTATCTGTTATCTACTGTGTATCCTGTGCTTGAATGGCTGCCGCCATGGCTACACAGCAGCTTGTTTATATAAACTATAGTAGTGTTTCTGAAGCAAAAAGATCAGTTTTACCAGTACAGGACAACACTGCATTATATTTCTATTACTTATAAACACTTTTATTTTTTTGATGTTACTGTTTCTTAAAGGCAGAGGGAGCTGTTTCATGGTCTCTACACTGTTTTTATTGGCGATGTTTTAAACTTGTGAACGGGGTTCTAATTTTATTTTTACTTGTTGCATATTCTGCCAAAGAACGCAAAAAAAAACTAGAAGGAAAGGATCAGATGTGCAGCAAAGATCCCTCTCCTGAATGAATGCGCAAAGTGATGCGACCTGCTGCAACTGCTTTATAAGGGCTGATGGGAAACGTATGAAACACTCTTTCTTGTAAGAGGGATAATGTAGCTGCCGCCTCTGTTCAGCTCTTACTCGTGTCTCAAGGATTTAAAACGAGACGTGGCAAAAAAAAAAAAATCCCCAGTATCGTTGCCATTGTTCTAGAGCCGGGCAACTGTATTTATTTGTGTTTCCGCTGCTTTGTGCAGCTCTCGGCGAGGTTTCTTTCATGGCTGCAAAGACTGCGCAGTTACAGATTCAGCATTTTCTTTACCCTAAATGTTGTAGCAGTGTCGATCGATCTGAAAATACTGCTGCCATTTATAGCGTTACTAACCAATCCCTCATTTCATGGGGGTTTTTTGGTTTTTTTTTTTAGGGTTCTTTTTTTTTTTTTTTTTTGTAATTGCAGCAGACAAATAAACGGTCTGAAAAATGAAACCATATTTTGGTGTTATTTTACTCTGAAACATAAAGGGGGGAATTCACAAAAGTGGAGAGAGCAAATTTTCGGAGTAAAAGTGGTGGTAAAATACTTTCTTCATATTCACAAACAGAAATCCGCCTAAATTCCGACTCAGGCGCCACTTTTCATATTTTAGTGAAAGAGACGGTTTACTGACACTTAAATTAATTTGTCTTTCAAAATGGAGCAAAAACGAAATTTCAAACAACATTTTTCTCCCGACATTTTCAAAATGGAGTAAAGGTCAGCGTAACTCTTCCCCATTTGTCAGATCAATTCTAATATTTAGTTCAGCCAAACTTTATTTCACACCTCCTGTAGGCGCCTTATTGGGGAAATATTATCATATTAATAGGGATCAGCATTTTATAGTCGGCACAAGTTTCTGTCTCATCTTTTAGGTGTAAAAGTCTCATTACAAAGCAAGTAAAACACTAATTAAACAAAAAAGTGTATTTTATATCATTTTAACTTACAGTTGAGTTATTTTACTAGTTTTATCTGAAAGGGATCCTGTCATTGGAAAACATGTTTTTTTTCAAAATGAATCAGTTAATAGTGCTGCTCCAGCAGAATTCTGCACTGAAATCCATTTCTCAAAAAAGCAAACAGATTTTTTTATATTCAATTTTGAAATCTGACATGGGGCTAGACATTTTGTCAATTTCCCAGCTGCCCCTGGTCATGTGACTTGTGCCTGCACTTTAGGAGAGAAATGCTTTCTGGCAGGCTGCTGTTTTTCCTTCTCAATGTAACTGAATGTGTCTCAGTGGGACCTGGATTTTACTATTGAGTGTTGTTCTTAGATCTACCAGGCAGCTGTTATCTTGTGTTAAGGAGATGCTATCTGGTTACCTTCCCATTGTTCTGATATCACTCCAACTTGCAGTACAGCAGTAAAGAGTGATTGAAGTTTATCAGAGCACAAGCCACATGACTGGGGGCAGCTGGGAAACTGACAATATGTCTAGCCCCATGTCAGATTTCAAAATTAAATATAAAAAAATCTGTTTGCTCTTTTGAGAAACTGATTTCAGTGCAGAATTCTGCTGGAGCAGCACTATTAACTGATTCATTTTGAAAAAAAAAAATGTTTTTCCCATGACAGTATCCCTTTAATGAATGAGGCATTATTTGCAACTTGAGTGAATATATTTTAACAATCTAAAGGGAAAGTAAAGCCTCCCAGTCAATTTTTTAGTTTTAGCAGCACTGAGACACTTGACCTTAAATAATAAAACATTATTTTTTAAACAAATCCCTATGTTATACAAAATAGTATTTTTTTTATATTTAGACCCTTATCTCTTGTTACTGAAGTGGAATTACACAAACATCCCGAAAAAAATGATGTATAATGTTCCTAGGTAAAATAACCCCCCTCCCCCAGAAATTCCAATTTAATGTCTGTCTGACTGACAGTTGTAGTAAGAACTAAAGACAAATTCGTTAAAATGTCGCGCGAAAGACAAAACCTGAAAAGTGTAGGTTTAAAAGACAAATTCACAAAAGTGGAGATAGAGGTTTGTGAATTTGGTTTTTATCTCTACATTTTTATTTTGTCTCAATATCATCAGCACTTTTGTGAATTCCCCCCAATGTGTCTGTGATATTTACACAAACGAGGGAAAATGGAATATGATAAAACACCCGGTGGAAGTGCTAATGGTCATGTGATTAACCAGCGAATACAGTAAATATATTATAATTATATCTGTTACATGTGCAAAGGGTTGGCCAGAAGAATCAGGCAGATATCAGTCTGACAGTGTTACTGTTCAATACAGGGGTCCCCAACCACCAGCTGCGGACATTCCTGAACTGGGCCACTGAGCCTAGACCACAATTAGCACCGGCTCGCTGAATTGGACACACCGTTGCCGATGGCCCCCCTGGACCTTGCAAAATGTCTTTTCCTTTACACCGGTCCCTGGGCCAAAACAGTTTGGGGACTGCTGCTTTAATAAGTAATAAATATAAATAGTTCCATTTATTAAAGTGAAAGTAGTAAAATAGAATAAGGCTAGAAATGCTGTATTTTGTATACTAAACATAAACATGAACTTACTGCACCACAAGCCTAATCAAACAAATAATTTATGCTTTCAAAGTTGGCCACAGGGGGTCACCATCTTGTAACTTTGTTATACATCTTTGCAAGACCAAGACTGTGCACATGCTCAGTGTGGTCTGGGCTGCTTAGGGATCGTCATAAATGATCAAAACAGCACAAGTCAAATAATATCTGCCAGAAGCCGATACAACAAGACTGATTAATAATCAGAATATACAGACTGCACTGGCTCCTGTGTTGTCATGTAATCTAATGTGGATTTTATAGTTTTTGTATTGTTAAATATAAACTTTCTCCAACTCTGCAGAACCAGTGGCTGCAGCAAAATAATCCTCCCAATAGAATCCCAGTTTATCTGTTTAAATCTGGCTCCATGATCTTTGTCCCTGCAGCTGGAGTTGGAAACAGTAAAGGGGATGTAAAGGCAAAAATAAAATCCAATACAAATCTATCATATCTACTGTGTATCCTGTGCTTGAATGGCTGCCCCCATGGCTACACAGCAGCTTGTTTATATAAACTATAGTAGTACTTATCTGTTATCTACTGTGTATCCTGTGCTTGAATGGCTGCCCCCATGGCTACACAGCAGCTTGTTTATATAAACTATAGTAGTACTTATCTGTTATCTACTGTGTATCCTGTGCTTGAATGGCTGCCCCCATGGCTACACAGCAGCTTGTTTATATAAACTATAGTAGTACTTATCTGTTATCTACTGTGTATCCTGTGCTTGAATGGCTGCCCCCATGGCTACACAGCAGCTTGTTTATATAAACTATAGTAGTACTTATCTGTTATCTACTGAGTATCCTGTGCTTGAATGGCTGCCCCCATGGCTACACAGCAGCTTGTTTATATAAACTATAGTAGTACTTATCTGTTATCTACTGTGTATCCTGTGCTTGAATGGCTGCCCCCATGGCTACACAGCAGCTTGTTTATATAAACTACAGTAGTACTTATCTGTTATCTACTGTGTTTCCTGATTTGCAACAACCCTTAAAGGAGAAGGAAAGCTACAGAGGCATTTTATTGCCAATAGATTAGCTGCAATAGTGCAAGCTAGAATTCTATATTTATTCTGCAGAATGCTTTATCATACCTGAGTAAAAAGCTCTAGAAGCTCTCTCTGTTTGTTTAGGATAGCAGCTGTAGTATTAGCTTGGTGTGACATCACTTCCTGCCTGAGTCTCTCCCTGCTCACTTATAGCTCTGGGCTCAGATTACAGCAGGGAGGGAGAGTAACAAACTGAGCATGCTCAAGCCCTAGCCCTGGAGGTTTAAGCTGAAAACAGTTAGTCTGATACAGAAGCCCATGAGTACACAATAGAAGGAAAGAAATGTGCTGTTTCTTTTGACAGAGGACTCAGAGCAACATTACTTTGAGGGGTTACTGGTGTATTTATATAGACCTTTCTGATAAAGCTTACTTACTTTTAACCTTTCCTTCTCCTTTAAGATAAGCTTCTCAGTAACTACTCACTGAGCACGTGCAGTGTTACTGACACACTTGACAAAGTTCATGATGGTGACCACCCTGTGCACAACTTTAAAGGTCTGGATCATTACCGCATCAACCTAAAGGTTCTGCATCTCAATAAGTTCAGTAAAGAATATATTGCATTTCTAGCCGTTAATTATTCTGGTTTAGTTCTCCTTTAATATTTTATACCAATAAATCTAAAGATCAGTGCCACCAATTCCCTGCATGCTGTGAGTGTGCTCATCCAATCTGCAAACCCTGAATGATCGGGAAGATACCCATGAGATATGTGTCCTCAAAATACAACCTGATTGTTCAACCACTAGTTGATAAAGACTTTGCATTGAAACAAACGAGTCAATCAGCAGAATTCTGAAGATGACGGCGTCTGGTTTGATAAGTGAGGCCCAAGTTTTATTTAAGATCAGCCAATGAAAACCGCTGTCCATTCCACACGTTGGAGATATTCTCTGCTCATGTGTAATGGATCTCAGTATTGCGCATCAAGTACTTTTCACTAGTTTTGACTTTTTGTCATTTGGCTGAATCTGGATTCTTTTGCAAAAGATAAGGTTGAACCCCAAACTCAATCTGAACTCTAATTTCCATATATTTTATATACAAATTAGCACTAGTAGGGAATTGTGTATTCCACACAGATTTCAGATTGTCGAGCTTAACATGTACCACCGATTTTCTGACAGTTCTAATTCGGTTCTGCTGGGCACTTATTTACTAAGTGGCGAAAATTCGCCAGCGACGGCTTCGCAGCCATTGCAACACTTCACCAGGCAAAAATTCGCACAGACAACACTAATTTACTAAAATGCAAAGTTGCGTCCAGGGCACCGAACGCTGGCGAATTTTCTCTAGCGTTACTGCGACAATGCGAGCAAATCCTAGCGCAACTTTGTTAGGGGTCTTCGCTCAGGCTAATTTGCATACAGTGGGAAATGATTAAGTTGAATGGACGTATATGTTGCAGCAAATACATTACACTACACAAGTCCAGGGAACCTTAATAAAATAAAATAGTTGTTATAATGCCCTACACATGAGCCCACTGTATCGTATATGTTCCATATGTTAGAAAATGTATGGGGGAACCCGGTTACCCCAAAAAAAATGTAAGGACTTTTGCAGCCAATCACTCTGAAAAAAGGAAAAGACGCCAGTGTTTTTTGGACTTAGAAGATTGAGGAAGATCTATTCACTCCATTGCACTTCCCTGGTCTGAGCTGGTGAAAGCAAGTCTGGTGTTTAACGTTCAGTAAAATCCACATCTTAGTGAATTTGCGGAGTAACCTCCATTTGCCAGACCGAAAATTCGCCTGGCGATAAGAGTGAGAATCACCGCTAGCGTCTGTCTCCTTCAATAGAGAAGTGACGTCTGCGCCCGTTAGTGAATCAGTGAAGTCCCTGAAAACCGTAACGATGGCAAATCTTCACAGCGTTACTCACTGCGCCCTTTAGTAAATCTGCCCCTTGGATTTGGCTGAATCCTGGATTGGGGGCATCCCTAATTATTATATCAATGGTCATGTGTCTGATTCCATAGCTAGACACTTTAATGGTTCACTTAATTGGTTACCCAGTGAGCTAAACCATTTTTACACTTGAATGAGTCCCACTTGCTGCATCACTGGAGAAAGACGTTAAACTTAGGGCCCAGTTAGTGGGAATCCAGGGAGCACAAGTAAAAGCTCACACTCACATCTAGGCCTAAATAATGTAAGTGAGAAAGAGATTCATTAAAGGGATACTGTTGTGGGAAAAAAAAATTCTTACAAAACACATCAGTTAATAGTGCTGCTCCAGCAGAATTCTGCACTGAAATCCATTTCTCAAAAGAGCAAACAGATTTTTTTATATTCAATTTTGAAATCTGACATGGGGCTAGACATTTTGTCAATTTCCCAGCTGCCCCAAGTCATGTGACTTGTGCTCTGATAAACTTCAATCACTCTTTACTGCTGTACTGCAAGTTGGAGTGATATCACCCCAATTAGCAGTACTGCAAATTTCTTAAAGGGATCCTGTCATCAGAAAACATGTTTTTTTTCAAAACACCAGTTAAAAGCGCTACTCCAGCAGACTTCTACACTGAAATCCATTTCTCAAAAGAGCAAACAGATTTTTTATATTCAATTTTGAAATCTGACATGAGGCTAGACATTTTGTCAATTTCCCAGCTGCCCCTGGTCATGTGACTTGTGCCTGCACTTTAGGAGAGAAATGCTTTCTGGCAGGCTGCTGTTTTTCCTTCTCAATGTAACTGAATGTGTCTCAGTGGGACCTGGATTTTACTATTAAGTGTTGTTCTTAGATCTACCAGGCAGCTGTTATCTTGTGTTAGGGAGCTGCTATCTGGTTACCTTCCTATTGTTCTTTTGTTTGGCTGCTGGGGGGGGAAAGGACGGGGGTGATATTGCAGTACAGCAGTAAAGAGTGATGGGAAGCTGGGGACCTGGGAAACTGACAATATGTCTAGCCCCATGTCAGATTTTAAAATTAAATATAAAAAAATCTGTTTGCTCTTTTGAGAAATGGATTTCAGTGCAGAATTCTGCTGGAGCAGCACTATTAACTGATTCATTTTGAAAAAATGTTTTTTTCCCATGACAGTATCCCTTTAAGCATAAATAAATGCTTGGCACACACTACATCATCAGCATTTAGTTTCCCTGTAATAACTGAACCAGATAAAACCAGCGTGTTATTACATGATTAGCCAAGCCCAGTATAGGCAGGTAATGTTTTTTTTCTTCTTTTTTAGCCAAGGTTTAGCTGTTAGTGAAGACACAGACCAGAATCTTTGATAAAGGCCCTAAGATGGTCTGAAACGTTGGATACACAGATTTATGCAATAAAGAAAATTGTATTCGCTGAACATAGGAGTACGGCTTTATGTGAATTTTTATGAAAATGATTTGATCCATATAAAATGCGGATCAGAGTGCGGCTGCCTAAGACTATTTATATATATATAAAATCACTTGGGGGTGTCTATTAAAGAAGAAGGAAACCCCCTGGGCACAAAACCCCTCCCTGTGTTGCCCCCCCTCCCCCCTGGCCTACCTGTCCCCCTGGGCAAATGCCCCTAACTTGTTACTCACCCCTCTGCGCAGGTCCAGTCCACAGAGTACACAGTCGCCATCTTCTCCCACGCGCGTCACAAAGTAAAATCGGAAAACTTCGTGACATTCGGCGCATGCGCAGTAGATCCGTACCGGTAAATGCTCCTACTGCGCCTGCGCCAGAAGACGCCGGTCAAAGCAGGCAGAAGACGCGCGTGGGAGAAGATGGCGACTGTGAACTCTGTGGACTGGACCTGCGCAGAGGGGTGAGTAACAAGTTAGGGGCATTTGCCCAGGGGGACAGGTAGGCCAGGGGGGAGGGGGGGCAACACGGGGGAGGGGTTTTGTGCCCAGGGGGTTTCCTTCTCCTTTAAATATGCCTTTCCTTCTGCTTTAATTGTGGCCTATTGTGCATCTACAACTGCAGAGCCAAACCACAACCATGTCATTTCTATAGTAATAAGTCAAATCAACAGAACTTGCTGTATTTTTTTTTCTCTTGAAGACATTTCGCTAGTCATTCAACTCTCCTTCTCAATTCAGATTGACCGGTACAAAAATCTTTCTGGAGTTAAAGAGAAAGCCAATACGGCATATTCCAGTCTCTCATCGAAATCAATTCATGGTTGCTAGGGTAATTCAGACCCTAGCAACCAGATTTCGGAAATGACAAACTGGAGAGCCGCTGAATAAAAAGCGAAATAACCTTAAAACTACAAATAATACAAATATGAAAACTCGGAATATCACTCTCATCAGACTTATAACGTTGCACCTACAATTATTCTTTTGTTTATAAAAAAATCTTTTTACTGCTGTACAGGGAGAGTAGAGAGGTGAGTCAGTACTTGACAGAAATAACTAACCAGTCCTCTCTATGGACTATTTTAGCCAATCACTGTTAGATGCCGATGCTGAACTACAGCTCTATACAAAGAGGTGCACATGAACCAGGAAACAAAGGTGTATAGTTTTTATTCTTTATTGGGAACATTTTGCAGACATTTTTATTAGGCTCTTGTGCCGAAGTTGGGACCATGGTCCCCTCAATGAAGAATTAAAGCTACAGTTCTAGCTCAGAATGGAAACTTACAAAATTTTCAGCTTGAAAACAAGTAAAATCTGAATGGGACTGTGGTAGAAAAAAAATATAAAAAATAAATGCAGTTTAATCTTTATTTCTTTTTCAGTGACCTCAGCGTTTGGGGCTTGATTGGTTCTGTATAGCAGATCTAAGTTCCCATGTGAAAGTGCTTTGTCCTTCGCAAGCCGCCACCAATCGAGTAGTTTAGCAGCGCCCGTAGGTGCCGGGGGTTAACGTCTGACGGCGAGAGGGTGATGTCCCCAGTTATGTCCGTGTCCTGTTCCACTTGAATCTCTTCATCCAGGTACAACAGTGTTTGTTTCCAGTGTGTTTCCTCCCCATACGGCGACGTAGATAAAGTGACCGTTTTTTCTCCTGGAAATGTGACGGTGAACCAGAGTGCGAATCCGTGCAACAAAGACGAGCCGAAGCAGCTGAACTGGAATGAGCCGTGGAGATTTCGTACCTCCTCCTGCGTGCAGACGTTTAAATCCAGAGAGGCGAATCTGACGGGGAAAGAAAGTACATCCTCGGGCGAGAGCAAGTTGACGGCCATCTCCTTGTTCATAATACAGGAATGGGCAAAGGGTCTCATGCAGCTCATGTCTACGCCGTACAGCCCTTTAACCTCGTTCCAGAAGTCCAGGCGACTCTCGACTACGCGGTCGTTAATGGGAGCGATAAAGAGATCGGCAGCAGACGGCAGGATGATTCCTCCAGGTTTCAGCCACTTGTCGCGGGCGTAGATAACAGAAGGCAACATGGACTCATACATTAATGCGTATCCCATCCATTCACTCACAATGGCGTCCACTTGTTCAGGGATCTCAGCGCTTTCCACTGGACTGTTCAGCACTTTCACCTTGTTGTCCATTCCATTTAACGTGACCACGTGACTGGCTAGTTGGGACACAGCGCTGGCCTCCACTGCGTACACTCGTGTGGCTCCCGCTTGTACACAAAACACACTGAGAATGCCGGTGCCAGCGCCCACGTCCAGCACAGTGAGACCCTGCAGAGCACAATGATTGTGCAGAATCGCCTGCTTGTAGCCATTAGTGCGAACTGTATCCGCAATCATCTCCTCATGGATTGACACATCCGAGTAGCACTGGAAATACTCCTGGTCCTGCTCACTCCTCTCGTGCTTTCTCTTTTTCAGCAAAGCCATGTTTCAAAAGATCCCGTTTCCTCTGTGCCGTCCCAGGTCTTTGTTACAAGTCTTCCTATTGGCTCATTAAAAGCGCAGGCTCATTGGCTGTCAATTGCTTCCTGATTGCTGGACATGTCCCGCCTCCCTGTGCTCCTTTGTTTTCACTCACAGGCCCCTCCCTTTCTTGTTCTCGTGTCTGTGGAAAATGTAAAGTTTTTGTGATCCCTTTTATTGACTCAATAAGTAACGACGTGAAGCTTTCAGAGCTCACAGGCCCCTCCGTCAGGCAAAATACAAATGGAAAGGCACATTATATCAATATACTATTAGATCACTCAAAATGACTGCTGTTTCCTATATTAAACCCTTCTCTCTTGTGACTCCTTATATTTATCATTCCTGAAACTCTCCAGAGAGAATCCTCCTTCAATATCTTTAGAACTAAACTCAAAGGAAACACCTGAACTGGGAACTGGCTCTTATATAACAGTGTAACGAACTGTAACCCACAGCAGCTTAAAGGAATAGTTCGGTGTAAAAATAAAAACTGGGTAAATAGATAGTCTGTGCAAAATAAAAAAGGTTTCTAATATAGTAAGTTAGCCAAAAATGTAATGTATAAAGGCTGCAGTGAACAGATGTCTAATAAAACAGCCAGAATCTGCTTTTCAGCTCTCTAACTCTGAGTTAAGGTGGCCATACACGGGCCGATAAAAGCTGCCGACAGACCGTGTCGGCAGCTTATTGGCCCGTGTATGGGGGCCCCCGACGGGCTTCCCCGATCGAGATCTGGCCGAAAGTCGGCCAGATCTCGATCGGATGGGATTAAAATCCCGTCGGATCGCGGACGCATCTGTTCGTTGATGCGGTCCCGCGATCCGACCGCCCGTTTGGTGAACGCTAGGATCCGATCGTTGGGCCCTAGGGCCCACGATCGGATCAGCCCGATATTGCCCACCTCAAGGTGGGCATATCGGAGGGAGATCCGCTCGTTTGGCGACATCGCCAAACGAGCGGATCTATCCGTGTATGGCAACCTTTAGTCAGTGACTATAAGGGGGGCCACATGGGACATAACTGTTCAGTGAGTTTGTAATTGACCCTCAGCATTCAGCTCAGATTCAAAAGCAACAGATATGACCCATGTGGCCCCCCTTCAAGTCTCTGATTGGTTACTGCCTGGTAACCAGGGTAACCAGTCAATGTAAACCAAGAGAGCTGAAAAGCAGGAAGTAGTGTCTGACTGACATGTTATACGTCAAATCACTCCAGCCTTTATACATTACATTTTTGCCTAACTAACTATATTAAAAACATTTTTTATTTTGCACAGACATCTATTTACCCAGTTTTTATTTTTACACTGAACAATTCCTTTAATACCCCTCTGAATTGTGTCTGTATGTTACCCTCCCATTTAGACTGTAAGCTCTACGGGTTAGGCTCCTCTAGCCTTTTGTTTCCTTGACACTGAGCACTTAATCTGCATTGTAATTATATTTTATATTTATGTGAATTGTATTTCTAATAATACACTTATTGTTACTTTTTATTCCAAAGACCCCTTGTTTATTATTAATTTATTGTTTTGCTGTACAGTGCTTTGCCCTCGAGGAGCAAATAAAAATATACATACATATACATACAAAAAGGTTTCTGGGCAATAAATGAGAATGTTACAGAGAGACAGAGATAATAAAAGCAATTAGGGTGGGTTGAAAATAGTCCATGGGTCTGGATTCAGTCAGGTCACATAGATTGAACTAGACCAAGACATAATAGGGTAAGGTTAAGGGTAAGGTCACACTGGGCGATTCGGGGAGATTTAGTTGCCCGGCGACTAATCTCCTCTTCTTTGGGGCGACTAATCTCCCTGAATTGCTTCCGCCTGCTAGAATGAGAAATCGCCTGGGGCATGGTACTTGCGGCGCTTCGTTTTCTGAAGTCGCCTGAAGTTTCCTCGTGTGCCATGCCCCAGGTGATTTCTCATTCTAGCAGGTGGAAGCAATTCAGGGAGATTAGCGACTCAGAAACGCCTGGGTGCAGAGTGGTAGTTCAGCAAGTACATCCATAGCATTAACTCAAGATTATAAAGGTCTGACCTTGCTAAAGGCCTGAATATGTGACAGAAACATTGATTTGGCACAATAAAAAGGAGTTTTTTTTTCACTTTTTAAGCAAGTTCTGTGAGTGCTGAGTTATTGCTGTAGATTTGTGTGTGTATTTTTTTTCTCAGATTCAGACCTGTAGTTTTGCTGAGATGCAGTAGTCAGCCATTTATAATTCACTAAATATAAGGGCCCTTTAAGCAACTAACCCTCAGGTGGTTTCTGGCTTGTCTCCTGATACACAGATCAGCCCACTTGGAAGTAACAAGAGTCTAGAAGGTGTTTCAAACCAAATGAACTTCTTTATTGAACAAGACGGATGGTTTAACTGTATCACAGTGGTCAAATAGTAGACTCTTCAAGCACATTCAGTTCGGTCAGTGGAAAACCTTCACAACTTGAGATAGATTAATTTCAATAGTAGTACAGCCTGTCTTGGTGATTCTTCCCCAGCACTAGGGATCCCAGGAGGTATCTTGGGACATTCCCTACTCTTGAGCTCACCCACCAGTCTGGAGGCTTGTCACTGCAAGGGTGCTAACCCCAACTTCTCTCCTTGTTGGGGCACAGGGCCGCAGCCAGAATTAGCGAGGACCCATACAACAACATTTTCTAGGCGCCCTACAAGAAAATAAAAACATTTGTGGCCAGACCACTAACTAAACTGCCACTAACTTTAGCTCCTGTCCTGAAACAAACTATAACATATACTTCTATCACTAACTAAAACTGTCCCTGACTTGGCCTGACACCAACCAAGTCCCAGTCCAACCACAAATTGAGATCCAGAAGAAGAACCCTAAGCTCGTCTGCTCTCCTTTTTATATTTCTAAATACCACTACCTACTGAAAAAATACTGAACCATCAAACGACTGATATCCCCAGGCAAAGGAAAATAGCTGCCCCTAGAGTGAAACAAAGGCCTCTTTGGGCGTCCAAACAAAAAGGGGACTGTCTGAGTCAACGTACCTTCAGGGCCTACACGAAAGTATGAGATGGAAGTGCGACTTATTGTATGAGCATTTAATTCCCTCTCCGTATATTTGCAGTTATACAAATCAAAGGAAAGTGCCATAATAATACTGTTCTCTCTACCCCATCCCCTAATAGTCATATAACCACGTGGGTGACTGTGCAAATGCAAAAGGCTCCAAATGAAGAAGCCGTGAGTTCACATTGTAGCAGTATTATAAGGGGAATGGCTAGGTTATGAGCAGTACATGTGCCAATGCTTCTGGCTATACCCGTTGCTTTGCGGCGATGCGAGGCAACTTCGGTCGACTATGGAAAATGCATTGCCGCGTGTTCTTTAGTGCAGGCGACTTTTCATTATAGCCTATGGGAAAACACGCTGAGGCAGTTTGGGGAGATTGTCGCTCAGAAGACGAGGCGATTAGTCAACAGGCGACAAAATCTCCCCAAATCTCCTCGTGTGAACTAACCCTAAGGCTGTGGATAATCTTGCATAGTTTACACACTGGCAATTCGGGAGACATTTGGTTGCTTTGCATTTGAATATATTATTACTGGACACAAGGTCTGGGTTTGGGGGCATTATTATAATAGATGACGTAGTGCGGGTTGTTGCTGGATGACCCCAATAGGCACGAAACGCGTTAAGCTTTCACCTGTAATGTCCTAATAAATGTTTTTGTATTTTTGGTTGATTCTTTTGGAGAAACAATTGTTGTTTTTGCGTCTTGGTTCCGTTTGCCTGAGCCAAGCCCATTTACATCTAAACAGTGATCAGCTTTATCAATAACCAATTAACTTGTCTGTATATTTTTGGGATGAGGGAGGAAAACGGCGTAACACGTTTTTAAACAGTGCCTCATTATTGCTGTTTTCACTCAAATATAAAACACACATATAATACTACTAATAACAATAAGGCTAAAATAATCTATGATATTAAGCATTGCTGAAAATTAAAATAATGTGAGTGTAAAGCCTTGGTAGAAATCTCTCTATAATTTAAGGAATAATGCAAAAGTACATAATCATTGCATTTTACACTTTTAGTTACAGTCCCTTTTACTATATTGTATTCCACTTCAAAAAGTCAAGCTTTCATTTTTGATCCTCTTTTACCTGTGGGCCCCCAGTAGTTACAAAGCTGATATAACCAATTTATCACTTTCCCTTATGAACTGAATAAAAAACAGACCCGAATATATAATTATTTTCTTTTGCTTCTCCTATAAAAGACTAATTGGCTAAGATTGCAGTTTTGGTAATCATTGTCTGTATAGAAGGATTGCCACATGGTTCCTTGTGCCGTCTCTTAAGCCTCCTGTTGTGTTATAATGACAGATGATAGAAGGCATATTGCCCAGTAATCCAGGAATGTTGCAGCGTGTGCCATTTTTAATTGTAATTGTGGACAATTAATTGGGACTCTGTTCTTTGAAAGGGAAACTCTCACTCCACTGAGCATACCTGAAAACCTATGGCAGCATTGGTATCCCCCTCTTTAATGCCTATGAAACATGTCAGTAGAGTCTGTCTGCTGCCATTTAGGTGAATAGAAGCTACTGTCAGGCAGTGTTTGGGCAGGCAGTGTGTGACCCAAAATTGAACATTTGAGTTTTTTGGCCCAAAAACCAACCGTCACAGCTGTAATAGGTGGTTTCTATTCACATAAATGACTGGAAGCAAAAGGGAGGGTGGGAGCAGTTATACAGCCCCTAAGGGTAGGACTACATGGATGTTTTCGGCGCTATCCGACACGCTACAACAAAACGCCGGCGTCAAATCGCATGCGACGGAAATTAAGTAAGTGAATGCATTGTCGGATTGATCCGACGCGACTTTCGGATGCAGACGCTGCACGTGCTTCTGCATCTGACAGTCGTGTTGCATCAGATCAACACTGCAACGTCATCCGACATTTCCATGACTTACCTTATCTCCGTTGCATGCAATTTGACGCCAGCGTTTTGTTGGAGCACCGTGGAACGCGCCGAAAACGTCCATGTAGTCCTACCCAAAATACTGGATTTATGACAACTGTTGGCTAATGAAACTGTACTAAAACCTCCATTTGCTTTAACATAAATCAACCTTCCATGTATTGCTATAGATTCTCAGACAGACAGACATATTTTAGATTTCATGCAGCAACTGGGAATAATGATTTGTATAAAGTTCATTTCTCAGGGAGCTGCTCCAAATTCAGGAATTGGTTCCCCACCAGCTGCTAACTTGAACTCCAGCACAACAACATAAAAAATGCAGTTCTGAATATAAAAGCATGGTTTAAAAATATAATGATGAACTATAAGAATAACTTTTCTTTAAATTGCATGAGCAATACAGTTGATTGTCACTCTAGGGGTAAATTTATCAAAGAGTGAAATTCCGCAGCTCTCCATTCATTCCTATGGGATTTTGAAAGGCGTATTTATCAATGGGTGAAAGTGAAAGTTCCCCCTTTGATAAATACGCCTATAAAATCCCATAGAAATGAATGGAGAGTGGTGGAATTTCACTCTAGTGGCGGAACTTCACTATTAACTTCACGCTTTGATAAATATACCCCTTAGTCCATTAGAAAACCCTTTGACGACTCCTAGAACAGAGTAGAGCTGCAGGGCCTTTGGATTCATTTACTCTCTAAAATTGGTCTATAAAATACTTTGGTCTTCAGAAGCCGAGTGCAAATATTAAATGTGGCAGCAGAAAAGATTCACTGGCAGCAGGTGGATTTGTTTTTCTTTGTGCACTGGTACACGTTTCTGTCATTGCTGTTAATGCCTGAAATGAGAGAAAACAATATATAGGAAACTGGGAACATTTTGGACATGCGATGATCTCTTAAGAAATGCTGTTTTAAAATAGGGTGGCTGCTTTTGGGATTCCCTGGAGTTGGCAAAAGTAATGGTATAATTCCATACTACAAAATAAAGAATCTGAAAACAGTGTTTTCAGCACATCACCAAGTGGATGCTTGCCGTATAATAAATATATTGCCCCATATCTTTAAATATTAATATGCCATACTCTGCCTGCCCTATGCTCCCTGTGTGTGTCATACTGTTCCTGTGGGGTGAACCTGGGGGGTTTATTAGCATTTGAAAATACTTCCTAAGGATTCCCAAGGTGTTTAATTATGTGCTGGTAGTTGCTATGCTGTCCATAGGGAAGGAGGAGGCATATGGATTTAAGGGTATGTCTTAATATGTGTTAAAGGGATACTGTCATGGGAAAAAAAATGTTTTCAAAATGAATCAGTTAATAGTGCTGCTCCAGCAGAATTCTGCACTGAAATCCATTTCTCAAAAGAGCAAACAGATTTTTTTATATTCAATTTTGAAATCTGACATGGGGCTAGATATATTGTCAATTTCCCAGCTGCCCCAAGTCATGTGACTTGTGCCTGCACTTTATGAGAGAACTGCTTTCTGCCAGGCTGCTGTTTTTCCTTCTCAATGTAACTGAATGTGTCTCAGTGGGACCTGGATTTTTACTATTGAGTGCTGTTCTTTGATCTACCAGGCAGCTGTTATCTTGTGTTAGGGAGCTGCTATCTGGTTACCTTCCCATTGTTCTTTTGTTTGGCTGCTGGGGGGAAAAGGGAGGGGGGGATATCACTCCAACTTGCAGTACAGCAGTAAAGAGTGATTGAAGTTTATCAGAGCACAAGTCACATGACTTGGGGCAGCTGGGAAATTGACAATATGTCTAACCCCATGTCAGATTTCAAAATTGAATACAAAAAAATCTGTTGGCTCTTTTGAGAAATGGATTTCAGTGCAGAATTCTGCTGGAGCAGCACTATTGACTGATTCATTTTGGGAAAAAATGTTTTTCCATGACAGTATCCGTTTAATGAACCTTTACCACATATGAGTGATGGGTGATATCCCTGCAGTGAGCACCAACCATTTTATTTGGTGTGCCACTACCATTAATGTGGGTTTCATCTTAACATTTCTTGTGGGAGTAGTTTAAAGTGGGTGTGGTTTAAAAAGGGAGGAGTGGTCAACACTGGCTTCCATTATGGACCCATCACCGCGTAGGCCAGGAAAATTGCGTCCCTCAGGACCATAGCAGTTGGACAGCACTGATGTAATGGATCAATTCAGAAGTCTGTGGTACCATAAAAGTCTCAGGATAGGACAGTCAGACAAGCCCTGGCTTAACGCATTACCCACTACATACAGGGAGCAGATCAGATTAGTTTGTAGAAGGTCAGGAGGAAATACCTCATTTTATTTACATATCCCCACATACAAAATATGGATCTGCTGTGAGAATAGCCAAGGTTATCCACTCAGTTCCCTTGTAGTTGGATGCAGGGCGTCAAATAAATTGGGCTCTTTTTTGTTAAGATCTCTTAAAAACTGGAAAATAGTTGACTAAGATCAATTATTTATTTGCAGGAAACCAAGCTCCTTGGTACACTACACACTGGATGAGAAATAATTAGCATTTATAAATACAAGTTATAGCAAAATCCAACAGAAAAATGTGTCTATTGAGCTTTTGTTGCCTAGGAAAACACAAAAAACAGCTGGACATCCACCGACACTGAAGGAATCAAGTTGTCATCATCAGCACAGGAATATTATGGAATTTCTTACTAAGAGAACTGGCAAATAGTGATTCATTGGCTTGGGCATAATAGAGGGTGGGTGACATTTTGGCAAAAAGGGACTGTCACGGTCGGCACCCAACAACAGAACAAATGCCAAGCACCCAGGTCTCGGCTCGTGCTTCACCAGTAGTGTGACTGCCTTTGGCCTCGGGAGGAGCCCTCAGCTACTTGGATGCCACCAGGACTTAAACTAGAGGTGCAAGGCTAGAGGTTCTGGATAGACAGAGGGGCACGACTGTTAGTGAGAGTCTTAAGGCCAAGGGTCACGGTACAAAACAGGAAACCAGAATCGTCGTCAGAACAGGCCGGGTCGAGGCAGGCAGATGTAAATCGTAATCAGGCAGGCAAGGGTCAAAACAGGGTAATCAATCAGACAGGAGGATACAGCAGAAGGGGTAGTCGACATTCAGGCAAGGGTCAGATATAGAGGTCAGAATAGTCAATAGCCGGCAGGGGTCAGAATCAGAATCAGAATGCAAATACAGAAGCTCACAAAGCACCAGGAACAAGATCCTATCACAGGCAAGGTTCCACAGCCCTAATGGGCTTTAAATAGTGTTCGAATTTCACGACACTGCGCGCTGGCGTCATCACGCCAGCACCTTTATATTTCACAAGAGCACGCCGCGCGCGCCCTAAGACACCGGCGCCTGCGGCCTAATGGAAACCGCTTGACTTGGCAGGCGTCCCCGCCGAGGGGGCTGCAGGCGTCCCTGCCATCCCCCCTACTAGACCACCAGGTACGTTCCTCACAGGGCCCTAGCATTGATAGTTATTTGAGCCAGGGAGGTCATGTTTAATCTCTTGTTCAGATGAACTGGCAACTGGCCTACGGACATTCTTGCTTGCTGACAATTGCTGAACAATTCACATATACATACAGTCAATGGTAGGTCAATGTTTGTGTATGAGGAAAAATACTGGTCACCCAGACAAGTACATTCTGGTCATGTATGTCAGATATCCTAGAGCAGCTTTTCAGCTCCACGCCTTGTTCTACTCCTTCCATTCATGTACAGGGTGTTTATCTCTTCCAAACCAGCTTCTGGCATCTTCTCCTTATGTTACAAAACTACTAATGTATAATATTGAGTCTACTTTCAGAAAATACCACCAGATGGACTTCAGGAGTAGACTACAGCAATATTGCTCACTTATTACTTGTACTTGAACATTATACAGCAAAAGAATGTTAATATCATGACAAACATGCTGCCCTCCTACAAATAACACACTGTGCTTGGATAAGATGATAATTATCTGGATAATATTACTCAAATTCCATCTCTCATCAGCTCCTGTACTATCTGAGAGAGGTCAGTGCATTTCTACCCTCATGCCCAGCTGTTCTGTATGCATTTCATGTTCAGCTTGGCAGCAAACCCAAACCCCAGTTCCCATGCCAAGACAAATGTTATGTAATACATCCGACTGGGTTTATTAGTGAATAAGAAACTAATTTCAAAAACTGCTTTCAAAAACTTAGTAAATCTTCAAACTACAGTGTCTGATATTGTATTAACTAGAGTTAAATGCTTAACTTCATTAACCTTATCTTCTGTAATCTTCTTTCCTGCGGAGTCTATTTTTCCAAACTCCCAAGGCCACATTGTAGGCATAACCATCAAAGGCCTGCTGTATTTCATGGCTGTTCGATTGAACTATAATTGGGGTAGGTAGTAGGAAATGGTGTAGCTATACCAATATATCTTTAGTTGGATTATTAGCATCAAGGAACAATTTTGGCAGCAGAGGATTTAAACATGAAACATGCAAATTACACACAAATATTAACAAAGGTACCGTATATACTCGAGTATAAGCCGTCCCGAGTATAAGCCGAGGTACCTAATTTTACCTCCAAAAACTGGGAAAGCTTATTGACTCGAGTATAAGCCTAGGGTGAGCAATGCAGCAGCTTCTGGTAAGTTTCAATCAAAAAATTGAGGGTTTCTGCTCCCATTGGAGGTGCCGGCGTCTTGTTTTTGGTTGCGGCGAATCTTCTTGGAGACTATTCTTGGACGCCGGCGACTATTCTTGGCGACCGTTTTTGCGCTTGACCTGAGTATAAGCCGAGGTAGCATATTTTGGGGGCTGAAAAACTCAGCTTATTCTCGAGTATATACGGTAAGAGGGCCCTGCTCATTAGATTATAGAAATAATATGTCCTGCTCTCCAAATTACTTACGCACAACTTCGCCGATCCTTCTAGCATAAGTCTTCTCCAGCTCTGCCAGCACATTAGACTCAAAGGTTAAGGATGCCACACGGAAGAAGAATTCCTTCACGTTTTCCCCTGAAAGAAGAGATGTTTAATGCAGCTGTATATTTATGGCTAAACAACGTATACGATTAAGGTGAATACCGGATAATAGCCAAGCAACAGAGCATCTTACATAAGTAGACATTTAAATATGCACAAAATTAAATGTGTTGTACTCACTACATCATCGGCATGTACAGCAGTTTTCCTGTAATACCTGACATGATGGAATCAGCTAATTATTATATGATTATCCATGCCCACTATAGGCAGACATTCAACAAAATCTTAGCGTGGTGTTGGCGGAGCCCACCCAACATTGGGGGAAATTTACTAAAGGGAGATACGGCTAACGGCGTGATGTCATTTCAGCACTTCGCCAATTTACTAATGGTAGCTGGCGTAAATTCGCTGGTGTAATTTCGCCAAGGAAAAAGACTCTGACGCAACTTCGCACTCTAACGCCAGGAGAATTTTCGGTCTGGCAAAAGAGCTTTACTACGCAAATTCACTACGTTTTTTATTTTACTGACCGTTACCTCTATCGCCAGACTTGCCTTCACCACCTCAGACCAGGCGAAGTGCAATAGAGTAGATAGGACTTCCTCAAAAAAAAGTCCCAAAAAACACTGGCGTTTTTTCCTATTTAAAGGGTAATAGACTGAAAAAGATCGTAAATTTTTTTTTGGGGTACCCTCCTTCCCCCCTACATTTGTCAACATATAGCACCTTAACTATACAGTGGACACATGTGTAGGGCAATATAACAACTTTATATAATTTTTTTAAGGTTCCCTGGCCTTGTGTAGTGTAATGTATTTGCTGCAGCTTATACGTCCATTGTACTTTAACTGCACGCCGTATGCAAATTAGCCAACGCTGGCGTAACTTCGAACTGCTGAGTGTAATTTCGCTGGCGTAATTTCGCCATCATTCGGTACCCTGTGCGTGATCTTCGGGAATTAGCGTTGTCCAGGTGAATTTACGGCTGGTGAAGTGTTGCGATGTGCACAAAGCCAGCGCTGGCGAATTTTCGCCGGTTAGTGAATTTGCCCCTTCATATCCCCTGATCGCAAGATCACTTCTGAGCGCTGAAGCACACATAATCAGATTACAGCCAAGGTTTACCTGTTAGTGAAGACACAGACCAGTACTCGGCCTGCATTTCCTTTGCAACCTTTATGGCATCTTTTTCCATTAGTGCATACTGAGATGGGGACTAGAGAAAAAAACACAGACAATTAGATACAGTGAGTAAAGAGAATGTGTTTTCAGTACAATTGATCTACTGATATTGTATGGTAAAAAATTGTGAATATGTAGTAAATAAAGTTCCCCTATTTTAAAATATAAGGATATTATAAGTTACCGAGGAGTTTCATGACCATATAAAAGTATGAGGCCAAAGGCCGAGAGGTAACTTCTAATATCCTCATATTTTATAACTGGGGGTACTTTATATATTATAATACACAAATTTCAGTGAGTCATGTGACAGAAATGACATCAGAACTCACCGTTTATAACTGATGACATCAGAACTCACCGTTTATAAAGATATAATTTACAAGATGTTCATTGCAAAATGCCGGCTGTATACATACAATGCTACTATATTGTATTATTTACTGCAGAGCTCAGAAAAACATTGATACTTACACTGAGGTCCTTCTTTGATCCAACTAGGAAAAGGAGCACAGACGAAGCGTCATTTTCCTTTAGTGCATCTTGTAGCCACTGCCTGCCAATCAGATAAAGCAGAGTTAATTGTGCATAGCAATCCATGATCATGCTACATGTCCCTAGATTATTTACCTTTCAACAGAGTTTAGATCAACAATTCTGGCCACTGCTTCCTCATTGTTGGCTTCAGATACTATTAGGGTTGCCACCTTTTCTGGAAAAAAATACTGGCCTTCCTATATATATTATTTCCTTAAATTGGGTCACTGACCTTCCTATATATTTATCTTTATTCCCCTATTAATAACATTGGGATCACTGACCTTCCTATATATTTATCTTTATTCCCTATTAATAACATTGGGATCACTGACCTTCCTATATATTTATCTTTATTCCCTATTAATAACATTGGGATCACTGACCTTCCTATATATTTATCTTTATTCCCCTATTAATAACATTGGGATCACTGACCTTCCTATATATTTATCTTTATTCCCTATTAATAACATTGGGATCACTGACCTTCCTATATATTTATCTTTATTCCCTATTAATAACATTGGGATCACTGACCTTCCTATATATTTATCTTTATTCCCTATTAATAACATTGGGATCACTGACCTTCCTATATATTTATCTTTATTCCCTATTAATAACATTGGGATCACTGACCTTCCTATATATTTATCTTTATTCCCTATTAATAACATTGGGATCACTGACCTTCCTATATATTTATCTTTATTCCCTATTAATAACATTGGGATCACTGACCTTCTATATATTTATCTTTATTCCCTATTAATAACATTGGGATCACTGCCTTCCTATATATTTCTCTTTATTCCCTATTAATAACATTGGGATCACTGACCTTCCTATATATTTATCTTTATTCCCTATTAATAACATTGGGATCACTGACCTTCCTATATATTTATCTTTATTCCCTATTAATAACATTGGGATCACTGACCTTCCTATATATTTATCTTTATTCCCTATTAATAACATTGGGATCACTGGCCTTCCTATATATTTCTCTTTATTCCCTATTAATAACATTGGGATCACTGACCTTCCTATATATTTCTCTTTATTCCCTATTAATAACATTGGGATCACTGACCTTCCTATATATTTATCTTTATCCCCTATTAATAACATTGGGATCAACCATCATTTGTAACGGCCAGGTCAGTAAAATAGCGGCCAGGTGGCAACCGTAGATACTATTCATGGCTGTTGCAAACCACAAACACTCTCAGTATAGGACTTACTGAGCCATCTATATAGCCAGAATTTAAATACTGTCAGCTTTTATATATGCTTTCAGTGCTGACACAGCAGCCATTCTAGCATATGTTTGTTCATTAAGTCTAGACCAGTGAATGGCTGCCCCCATGGCTACACAGCAGCTTGTTTATATAAACTATAGTAGTACTTATCTGTTATCTACTGTGTATCCTGTGCTTGAATGGCTGCCCCCATGGCTACACAGCAGCTTGTTTATATAAACTATAGTAGTGCTACAGGAAGGATAATAAAAATAACGACTTCTGCTTACCTGGTGTGTTCTAAGGTGGAAACATCAGTCAAATCGAAGGCAATGATTATAGCTGGAACAGAAGGAGATAGAAGAGATCAGAGATAGGACAAAATGTAGCAGTTATGTCATCTGTTTTTGACATGTCATTTGTAGGATTATTTATCATTTCAGTGGTTTTATAGTCTTTAAAAGCAAGACTAAACTCACATTCTCTAAAACCACAAATATCAGGAAATTTATTAAAAGATTTGAATATAAAAATCTGCTTAACAATGCCCGAATTGATTAAAAGTGGTCCTATAAGATCGGCGAAGCTCCTATTGGCTTATATAGCACCTCAACAACTTTTACTTGTTTTGCATTAAAGGTTTTCGTGGTTTTTATACTGAATAAATGTTACATTTTTAGCACTTTAGCAGCAGGAAGGAGCAATTACTGCAGGCACTTTTTGGGGTATTTTCCTTAGTGATTTACAATAGGATTTCTTCCAATAGGGTTTATAGTGGCAAACATGAAACATGAACTAAGGTTAGAGGGGGTGAAATGTGCAGAGTGTGTTTGCACTGGAGCCAATAAGCTTCTGGAGATGAACAGAGAAGAAGATTCTGCTAGTGGTCAGGGGCTGAAATTGGCCTGCGGATTTTAGCAGGCAGATGTCAGCCCTGTCTGGCCATAGCCTAATAGTGTAAAAGCTTCTGCCTTACTTATCTATCTTAATGGTGCAGTTTATGTTAACATGGCTTAAGGTGGCCATACACGGCTGATAAAAGCTGTTGACAGATTGAGTTGGCACCTTATTGGCCTGTGCGTAGGGCCCTCTGACAGGCTTCCCGGTCGATATCTGGCAAAAGTCGGCAGATGTCGATTGGGCAGTGGTAAAAATCTTGTTGGATCGTTGACCACATCTGTCCGTTGATGTGGTCAGGCGATCCTACTGCCCGTATTATTTACATTATGATGTGATCGTTGGGCCCTAGTGCCCATGATCGGATCAGCCCAATATCACCCCCCTTAAGGTCGGTATATCGGGGAGAGATCCGCTCGCTTGGCGACATCGGATATCTCTGTGTATGGCCACCTTAAGGTGAATGACTAGAATAATGCAGTGATATAGACAGTGATATTTTGAGACATTTTTTATTCAGATTTAAAGCAGTTTTTGTTTATAGTTTTCTGTTGTGTGGTTCTGGAAACAATGCAGCCAGTCAGATCTCCTTTAGGTCTGTAAGGGTAAAGCCACGTGGGGCTGTTATAACTTAGCGTAAGACTGACTCATAGAGCTCTTCTGAGCACTTTTTAATTTTCATATATTACCATTTTTCCACTATTAACAACATGAATGTGGAATCTGACGACCTCTGCTGTTTGGCCCGGATGAAGGTCAGACAGATTGGCAATCTCAGTTCTATTGACAGGAGTAATAGCGCAATCAGCCCAATTTGCTCAATATATGGGTGGTAACATCAGGTTAAGATGTGCTTAAGTGTATGACCAACTTTAAAGAAGAGATGAAAATAATATGCCAATTTAAACCTCAAGGTACAGAAAACTAATGGTTTAGGGAGCTGAAAAGAAGGTCTCTTGGTGGAAGGAGCAGGACAATTTACCAGCTACAACTGTATTGCAACCAGAAATAGGTTGGATTTTTGAGTTTCCTTTTTTATAATATGATTGTGATAACTAACCTGTAGCATTCCTTGTCTCGCTTTACATCTATTGCATTTACATGATCACTAAAAACACTGTATAAAAGGCAAGTATATGCAGTAGTTGAGGCATTTAAGATATTGTGCTCTCAACCAATGCTTTTAACTGTCAACTCAATCAAAGCTTTCATCTCTTACTTTCTGTATTTACAGCTTTGTGACTGTCCTCCAATAAGCAAACTGTCAGGAAGGAAACTACCCCAGGCACTTTGCTCTTTCATTTATTAGTTAGAAGGTGGAGATGGGATAAACCTTATTATAACAGTTTTGAACCAAGAATAAAAACATACCTTGGGCCCCTCTGTAATATGTAGAAGCAATGCATTTAAATCTCTCTTGTCCTGCTGTGTCCCAGCTACAGAACAAAAAAATATTCACTTTGTGATGGACAGACACAAAACACACAGTACATGGAAATGAACACGCTGGATAATAAACATACATGTTCTTCTGTAAAGTGTGAGTACATATTAAGGGCTGAACCTTTTTTTTAAAGGGCCAAAAACAAGGACTCTTACACCCATATGTAATAAATGGCACTAAGTTTGCCCAGTGGCAGTGACCCATAGCAACCAATAAGATGATTACTTTTAAACAGGTGACCAGTAAATGCTACCTGCTGATTGGTTGCTGTGGGTTACTGCTCCTGGGCAAACTTAGTGCCTATTATTACATAACCCCCTTAGACAGGGGCACATTTACCTGTATTCCTGTGTAGTGGTTTTGCATAATGCATGAATTAACAGATCCATTCTCTTCTATAGTGACAGTACCCACTGAATCTAACCTGCATTAAGAGGTTTAATGGGTAGGACAACTATAGGATACAATTAGTCAGTTAACTCATGTTATCTCAAGTGTTCATTTCAGTGTGTTTGTTATATGATCTGCTGTGTTTGTGGACAAGCCTAATAATGACCAAAAAATCTTGTGCCACAAAAATGATGAGGGGAGAGCAGGGGTTCATAAATTAAGGGGCACATTTACTTAGCTCGAGTGAATGAATAGAATAAAAAATACTTCGAATTTTGAATGTTTTTTTTTGGCTACTTCGACCTACGACTCGAACAATTCGAACTAAAAATCGTTCAACTATTCGACCATTCGATAGTCGAAGTACTGTCTCTTTAAAAAAAACTTCGACCCCCTACTTCGCCAACTAAAACCTACCGAACATCAATGTTAGCCTATGGGGAAGGTCCCCATAGGCTTTCCTGACAATTTGGGATCGAAGGAAAATCGTTCTATTCGAAGGATTTAATCGTTCGATCGAACGATTTTTCCTATGATCGATCGAACGAATGAAATGCGGTAAATTCAAAGTCGAAGGATTTTACTTCGACGGTCGAATATTGAGGGTTAATTAACCCTCGATATTCGACCCATAGTAAATGTGCCCCTAAGTGTCACTGAACTGCTGTAAATAGGAAATACTACAGCAGTCCTCTGCATCAATCCAAAGTTATCTAATTTTGTTAAAGTACTAAGCGATCCCACAGAAAGAGTAAGAAAGAGATATTGCCTTGGTACTTACAGCTGCAAGCTGAATGGCACCCCTAAAATTTCAAATCGCTCCATCTCAAAGTCCACTCCAATTGTGGCTTTATAATTCTTGTCAAACGTGTCTTTACAAAACCTTAAGTCATGAAAAAAAAATTGGCAAATGATTAAAAATCTGTACTCGGTATCTGAATCAGTATATACAGTATAATTAGATCTGTGGAACCAGCCGCCTAGGGACTGAGCTAAATCAAGGTGCCAGAAATGCTTTATTCCATGATCATGGCTGGTACAAAGACCAAAGTCGGACTGGGCCACCAGGATACCAGTAAAACTTCCAGTGGGGAGAGGTGTCAGTGTATCTATTGCTTCTAACCATTTGGCCATTGTCATGGCAACTCCATATTTCTTTATGGGAACAAAGAGGCTAAATACATTGAAGCATAGGTTATAGTATGTAAAGAAATGAGACAAGGAGAATAAAGAGGTTGAGTGAGGAGGAAAATCAGTTGGGCCTATAAAGAGTAGGCCTATGGTCTAAGGTTTTCTGGTAGACCCATGGCATCCTAGTTCTTTTTGCATGCATCAATCAGGGAGATGGCGGAAGGAGGGCCGCAGACAAGGCTCCACTGTATATGAGTCTGGTGTTAATCATTTTCTCACAGCTGAGAAACAGATAACAGGTTCTTAAAGGGGTTGTTTACCTTTAAGTTAACCTTTAATATACAATGTTCTAGTCTTAGTAACTTTTCAGTTGGGCGTTACTTTTTTTTAAAATTATTTTTGTTTTTCTTCTGCCTCTTTCCAGCTGTCAGAAGGGGGTCACTGACCTTGGCAGAAAAAACTATTAACCAAAGTGACTACAATATTGTATTGTTGCTTTTGTTTTTATTACTTCTATCCAGACCCTCTGCTATTCATCTTGCATTCTCTCATTCAATCCACTGCCTGGTTGCTTGGATAAACTCACATAAACCTCACAACCAAATAACAGCTACATTCTAAACCAGATAGTTACTGAACAAAAACCTAAATAATTAAAAAACCATAAAAAATTAATTGTAATTACTCTTAGAATATTCCCTCCTTCATCATGTGAAAAGTTAGTTCAAAGGTGAAAAACCCCCTTTAAATATCTGAATCCTGTGGACAATATATCTGCCCCCCAGAACTTCTTTGCTCTCTCAGAAAAAAATGTGTCTTTGTATTCAGAGCTACTTGCACTTGCATATCACTTCTCCCTCTCACAATTTCAATCCTGAACAACCTCCCTATGGAAATGACAAAGTACTTTGTGTATGGTGTGTATGGGGCATGATATCGCACTCTTTAGATCACACAGTAAATGAACCATGAGTTCATCAAAAGAACAAGTCTCCTCTTACCTATTGATCAAGCATGTCTTTCCCACTGACAGGTCCCCAACCACAATCACTTTGGAGATCCTATATCTGCTGGAAGATGAAGACATTAGCTTTTATACAAAGGGGAAACAAATATTTAAATAAATAACGTATAAATGGCCTGTTGACAAAATATATTATGTAGTAGCAAGTAGTCAGCACATTGTCGGACACTCGCACTGGGAGGGAGCTCCCACTCCAAGCGGCCATGTCGGTCAGAGCACATGAGCATAATGTGCAAAGTGCGGCATTCACTCATTATGCGCATGCGTGTGCCCCAACATGGCCGCTCAAATAGGGAGCTCTCTCCTAGTGCGGGTGTCCTAGCGCTGGCGGGGGGGCATTAAAAAAAATAAAACTACTGTTACTGTTCATTGAATGTATGCTCCGAGCCAGGTGAGACAGTACGTTCTAACATTTGAGATGTGGAAACACAATACACTTTATAACAATACCAAAAATAGCACACCACTTCCACATGGGTGTCAAAGCAAATAAAAATACCTTGCGACTGGAAACTGTGGGGGTCTGGGGCCTAATGGGGTTGCCACGTCAAGGCCCCCCCCTACAACAGCCCCCCATGCCAGCCCTCCACCATGTACCTTTATTCTTGATGAAATATAATGGGGCCAGTAGGGGAGGTCCGAGAGCAGTGCGGGGTCTGGGTCAGCGGGACCCACTGTTTTTTTCAAATCACTGTGTGTAAAACATGAATTACCTCTGAGGACAATCTCACATGATTATGCAATTTATATTTTTTACCCACTGTGGCTCCTGTGCAATAAAGAGGTATTTTTTGAAATTGTCTCTTCAGTAGGTGAAGAAATTCCAAAGGCAAGACCAAGGAATGGGAGATAAGGAGATCTTCATTCTCTTCCACACTGTATATCTAGTGGGTACCAAAAATCCCATTCTATTGGCAAAAAAATACTTTTGTTTTGTAGTCAGACTGAATCTCCAGACTATTATTATTAACATTAAATAAAAGCAGCACCAAAGTCATCACTGCTGTACAAAATCTTACCCTCTGTTTCCCCCTTAAAACTATAGTGTTAAGAGAAACCACCTTGGGAGCAGGTTTCCACAGACACTGAATGAGTTAAAGTGTAAAGTCAAGTTATTCCATCAGGAGAGTGGTCACCATAGCAAACATGATGCTACTATATCTTTATATTAATGAACAGGGACCACTGCTACAGGGAAAGCGCTGGAAAAAATAACGATCAGCTGCCAATTTGCCTTAAAGAGGCGCAGCCTGGGTGGGAGATGAATAAATCCACCCCGGGAGCAATTCATGTACAGTATGTATAAAAATCCAAACCCAGCCCAGATGATGTCCTTTCCATGAACTGAACATTCCAGCAACATTACTTAAAAAGCACAGACTCATGCAGCCACAAATTACTATAGCTCTGTGACACTCTGTGATTAGAGTTGTCAGCTTTTTTGGAAAAACATACTGGGCTCCCTGTATTTTTACCTTTCATCCCCTATTGATAAAATTATCATTAATCATAATTTAATGGCAGTAAAATACCGACCTGGTGGCAACCCCATGGGCGTCCACCAATAGGGGCATGGGGGGCCCCTTGGAATTTTGTACGCCTTAAAGCTCACAGCCCACTGTCCCAGATTTCTGTTGAAATGGCCCTGCTTGACATAGTTTCTTCTCAGCTCCCTGCTTCTAAAGAAAAATAATCTAAGATGGCCGTGCATTCCACTGTGGAACAAACAGCCATTTTAGTTTTTTTTTTTTACAAGAACCAGGTAGAGAGACAATCAGCGTGGGGGCAGCAAGAAACCAAGTGTAGGTAGGGTTGCCACCTGGCCAGTAAAAATGCCGGTTGACCCCAATGTTACTAATAGGGAAAAATGATAAATCTATAGGAAGGCCCGTACTTTTGTCCAGAGAAGGTGGCAACCCTAAGGGGCCAATTCATTAACTTCGAGTGAAGGAATAGAAGAAAAAAAAACTTCGAATTTCGAAGTATTTTTTTGGCTACTTCGACCATCGAATGGGCTACTTCGACCTTCGACTACGACTTCGAATCGAAGGATTCGAACTAAAAATCGTTTGACTATTCGACCATTCCATAGTCGAAGTACTGTCTCTTTAAGAAAAAACTTCAACCCCCTTGTTCGCCACCTAAAAGCTACCGAACCCAATGTTAGCCTATGGGGAAGGTCCCCATAGGCTTGCCTAACTTTTTTTTTCGAGGGATAATCCTTCGATCGTTGGATTCGAAGGATTTAATCGTTCGTACGATTATTCCTTCGATCAAAGTATTTGCGCAAAATCCTTCAACTTCGATATTCGAAGTCAAAGGATTTTAATTACCAGTCGAATATCGAGGGTTAATTAACCCTCGATATTCGACCCTTGATGAATTTGTGTAGGTGAAGGAATCCATTCAATCTATCCACTTCTGCATTCATTTTACTGGAATATCTGGAGTTAATGGACTGCTCATTGGCCATTTTTCTTTGATCTCATTGGCTGTCTGGGGTTAAAGGAGAGCTCATTGGTCATTCCTACAGTGATTATACTGGCACGTATGTGGTTAATATGCAGGTTATCCATTTTCCATAGTAATTATGCTGGCTCCCCAGCCCATGGCCAAGCCTATCTGTAATTAGGTATACAGCCCAATGATCACAAAAGGCATCCAGAGCCACCAGTGAAACAGTGCTCTCTAGGTAGTCAACAGATGGTTAGAAGACTAGTGGCTAGATCAGTGATCACCATCATGAGTAACATGTTGCTCTCCGACCCCTTGGATGTTGCTCCCAGTGGTCTCAAAGCAGGTGCTTATCTTTCAATTCCAGGCTTGGAGGCAAGTTTTATGAGTCTCTTGTAGGTTGACAATCCACAAAGGAACTACCAAATGGCCAATCAAAGCCAAACATTTTTCATACTTGTGTTGCTCCCCAACTCCTTTTACATCTGAATGTAGCTCATAGGTTAAAAAAAGGAATGTTAGCATATTTAGTGTTTGCATAACACACTTACCCCACAGTCCCTGTACGTTGCTGCTTACAGGCACTGGTGACTTTAGAATGAAAAGACTCTCGGGTGTGCAGACATGACTCTTTACTGAAGCACTATAAGTGGAAGTAAAATATTAGCTTGTGTCATAGACAACTATAAGCAGATTAGTCGCCCCGAAGAAGAGCAGATTTTTCGCCGGGCGACTAATCTTCCCGAATCTGAGTGTGTGTCTCTGCTCTTAAAAGCAAAATTCTCATATATACTCTGAGGCTTATTTTGCAAACTGTTAGGTGCAATGCTTCTATGGTAAACTGTAAATTTGTTTTTCAAAGAAAGAAAGAATTGGTTTGGCATCCCTAAAAAATAACCTTTTTCTACATAAAAACTCTGTCTCCCCCCTACCCCGTGCTGATATTGATGCTTGTCACACATAATATTTGCTGTGTCTATGCTCCCATAGCAGATAATCTAGGCAAAAACTGGGGGAGGTAACTGTTACTGTATATCCTGTCTGGAATTAGATTACTTGCTTAAATTCGCTTGCTCAGACACATAGGCTGCACCCATAAGATAGAAAGCTGGGACCACACAAGCAGAACAAGGATACAAGCTAAATAACATGACTGGCACAAGAAGCAGGTGTATTCTGTATAAAATGAAATTAGCCCTAATCTTAATAAACTAAACTACACAGGAGATTTTGTGGGTCAGACTTTATCTGATCTTGCCATGCAACATCACACAACAGCACGAGATTTTTGTAGGATCCTACGAAATCAGATCCCCCTATATTTAGAATATAAAGTCGGATCAAATAAAGTCAGATAGTGTCGTATGTTTATGCAACCACTTTCAACATTAAAAGTACTGTATTTCAATGGGGAAAAAAGACACCAAAAGATTTTGTCGCTGGATGAAGTCACAGCATACTGCGTTCACATACGACAGTTGTGTGTTATGTTGGATGGAAAATTTTCCACGCAGTTTACCCATCAGATTTTTGAATGAGTCCCATCGGGACTAGACTCCACTGGAGGTTCCGTAGGATGATGTCAGATCAACAAAACACAACTTACAAGTCGATGCAGTTGCATGGGCCAAAATATTATGGGACTGATTTAAAAACCTGATTTGTAAACTACATGGAAAGGATGGGAACACAGCATGCTATATATTCATCCACGAGATAACGTCTGATGGTGTCTGACCAACTTTTCTTCCCATTGGAATACAATGACTGTCGAATGTTGATGCACAAACAAATTACACCACCCAACTTTACATTCTAGCAATAGGGGGATCAGATTTTGTAGAATGCTACAAATCTCATGCTGTTGAGTGGTGTTGCATGGCAAGATCAGATGAAATCTAAACCATAAAATCTGACCAAAATCTCATGTGTAGTTTTCCATGATATTTTGACCCATGCGACTATATCCAACACCATCCTACAAAATCTTCCATTGAGTTTAGTCCTTAGTATCCATAGTCATCTCTAGACCCATATAAAGTAAGATTTAGGAAGCATTTAATAGTTTGCTGTTTGAAACCAAATATCTGATTAGTCGTTGTGGGTTACTAGAGTTGTACCTCTTATTATATTGCAGTTACAATGAAGGGATGGATAATGGATGCACTTTAAACCGTGTTACCTGTAACCGATGTTTCATCAGCTACAGTTCACGTTATGTGGCAGCCACAATGTGCTCCCTGTATAATAGTCATGTGATCACTATACAGCCTTGCGTGACAGCTGGGATCCAGGGACCAAATGGCAGGACAGACAAGTATAATCCCTTATAAAAAATAAAGGAAAACTAAACCTGCAACTGAGGGATACAAATGTTTTAACATAGGATCATGTTCATCAGCCACAGGCCCCGTTATGTGGCAGCCACTATTTTCAACCTATTACAACTAAGTAGTAGCTGTGTTTTCTGCATGGCAGTCGGGACCTAGGGAACAAATGGCAGGACAGAAAAGTATAAGCCCTAATAATGAAATAAAGTAAAACTAAACCTGAACTAGGGCTTGCTCCTATCAGAGAGAATGAAGTAACAAACAATTTCATAAAACTATATGTAAGAAATGGCCAGCTCAGTGTGTGTGTGTGGGGGGGGGGGTGTTGTTTTGAACAAACTATGGGGTATATTTATAAAAGAGTGAATTTAGAGATCACTACAGTCACCACAGTGATCTCTAACTTCACTTTTTGTATAAATATACCCCAATATATATGGCCAGGTCCAGACTGAGAATTAAAATAGGCCCTGGCATTTCAAGTACACAGCAGCCCAAAGAGCATCCCACCAGCCCAATATACAGTGACTGTCTATGGAATTTACAGCAGCCCTCTGGCATTTGCCACAACGCACAGATTGCCAGTCGGGGCCTGTATATGGCTTACAGGACAAGCATAGAGAGAGAATCTGGTTTGTTACCTGGGGTAGCTCTGCCACAATCCTGTCCCTGCGCACAGGAGGAAGGACGCTCATTATTAGATGTTAATACTCACATTGGCTTCCTGTGGGAAATAAAGCAGACAATTAGTCACCAATGTAAAGGAATGAATTAGCAATTAAATAGCTAAATAACAAGTCATTCAAAATGTAAATGTAACCCGCTTCTGCAATAACAAAATACATCCCCTGGGGGCTTGTGTACTGACATAAAACATGTCTTGGTTTATTTCTGTTAAAAAAAACAATTCTCTAGACTCTACTAACTACCCAAAGGGGTTGTTTACCTAATGCTCCACCATCAGCTGCCGCCTTGCCCCATACTTGGTACCAGAATTCCATCAAGGAGCTGGGGCAGCCACGTTGGCTCGGCTCACTGCTGATGTGGATACTCCCTGCGTTGACTGCATCACAATTAAATCCAGGACACAATCAGCTTCATTTTGCTTTTTCCTTCTCAGCAATCACCGTTTGGAAGCCAACATATCAGACATGGCAGCCATCAACCCTACTGAACTACTCTCTTTTCGGTACAGGGGTTTTTTCCCTTTTAAGATCAACTTTTAAAATGGACAGCAGAATTCTAAGACAGTTTGCAGTTGCTCTTCAAATGATATCCATTATTTGCTCTGCAGGTCTCAAAGTAAACTAAGCCTCTGTGGGGCATTTTATTTCACCTTTGATAAATGTATCCCATGGAATTTACTAATAATAACTGATATCTCTTTGCTTGGGGTTAATTACCTTGGCAACTATAGAGCAATCTTCAAGTCAATGAAAAGATGAACAGTAAAAGTAATTGATAAAATAAAAAGAATATTGGTAAAGATAAACAGTGCAGTCAATTTATTGTTTTTGCTGCTGGGAGTCAGGGACCTCTAACAGCCAGATCATATTTTCAGCTGGAGGCTGGAAACAGTTGGAACATTGAGGCATATCATACAAACCACATACAAAATAAATAACGTAGACCAATTTAATAGTTGAAAGAGTTATTTTAAGACTTTGAAAGTCTAGAACTATTCTTAATTGTGCCATATAGAGTAGCTGCATTATTTGCCTATACGTTGCTTTCTGTTCAGGAAAAGGTTTCCATTTGGCCGGGCAGCCAAGTTCAAAGTATAATTCCATTGTGAATGATATATTTGACACTGACAAGACTCAGGAGGCCTCTTTGACACTGTAGAAACAAACACAACTAATCCCAATCAGTTGGGTTTATGTAGAAAGTTGTTTTAACTATCTGAGCTTCAAAAAAGACATCTATGATTCCAAGAGACCTAAACGAAATCAAGATAGTCTTGTGCAAGCCATTTCCTTGTCCCCGTAGGCTCGCAGAGTCATTCATCCCCTCCCTCATCTTTTTAATTTGTAAAGTGCTAATGTTAGTAGATCAGTCCCTGAGTGACGTATAGTTTAGTAATGTGATCCTGATATTTAATAATATGAAAGCAATACATTATTCATTGGCAGCTTGTGGTTCCTCGGCAACATTACAACAGGATAAACACATGCATCATGACATGGTAGTTATACCTCTGCAGAACACTACCCTACTAAATTAGACACAACATATTGTTAATTTCTGCTTCAGGAGCTCTCCAATTCAGGGTTGGATAAAGGCATTGCTGATAAGTGGGGGCAAGGTGGTGCCCAAAATTTAGGGCACTGGCCCCATGTCCCGCTACTTATGCCACAGTGGGAATCTGGAACTGGGTCTCCAGATGGAAAGCCCTGCTCCAAATAAGGATCAAACACAACAAAAAACCCTTGTTAATCAGATTATTTATTAGGGGAGATTTAGCACCAAATCATAGAGACTCCAAAAACATAATGACAGGTGAATTAACCGTGAAATAGGCCACAGTGTGTATATGAGATAAGGACCTTAGAATGTAAGCTCCACTGGGGCAGGGACAGATGTGAATGACGTATAATCTCTGTAAAGTGCCATGGAATTTTCATGCCATATAAAGAATAATAATGGAGAGGCACAATGAGCCACATTCAGTGTAAAAAATATTATGTTCTGATTCTGTTCTTGATCTGCGCATACATTTCATTTGTATTGTTTTTGGATAAACTAATATTTTCTCATTTAATTCAGACTGATCTGATAAGTGAAAAGGCACAGCTGACTTTTCTGTATGTGTATGCTGGCTGGCCTGATGATCCTGACCAATATCTATGTACTATGGATATCAGTTAGTTCATCAATCCAGGGTAAGACAAATGTATTGTTATTGCTACTTCTTTCTATTCACATCACACCTTTCTGTTCAGGCCCTTGCCTAGTCATAGTCTGCTCTCTTATTCAAATCAGTGCATGGTTGCTAGGGTAATCTGGATCCTAACAACCAGATTTGGAGACTGCAAACTAGAGAGCTGCTGAATAAAAAGCTAAATAACTGAAAACCACAAATAAAAAAAAATGAAAACCAATTGCAAATACTATAAGATAGTTAAAAGGGTTAACATCACCTTGATTTTATTTCTGTATTTTCTGTTAGTGTCAAAATATGACACTATTATCCTATATTTACATAACACTGATCTTTTCTAAAGCACATCAGAGACAATAAATTATTTACAGTCCCGGCAGAGCTTACCATCTAAGGTCCCTATCACATACACACATTATGGTCGCATTTATCAGGAGCCAATTCGGATTGTGGGAAAAAACTGACAAGTGGACTCAGGCCGGGATACAGGGTCAGACTGGGCTGGTGGGACACCGGGCTAACGATAATGTGGGCCCCCAATCCTGATCAGAGCTAGGTAAAGCAAAATGCAGCAAGTTGTTCTGCTCTCATGTCTGGGGTGGGGGTCTTGTGACAGATGGGGGGGCTGAGGTGACAGCGCCGGTGGGCCCCCACATTCCCAGTGTCGGACTGGCCCACTGGGTTACCAGGAAAGATCCTGGTGGGCCCAGGTGTCAGTGGCCCTCATGCTGCTAAACATTTGTACTATTTAATGGCCATTCCTTATTTCTATTAAAAACAGAGGGGAAAAAATCAAATGTTTCCCTTTACAACTCCCTCTGCTTGAGTTGTATGATTCCATCTCTTATGGGTGTATGCCAGTGAGTTATGGGTGTATGCCTCGTCTATGCACAGCCTGTTGTACAGAGAACAGAATACAGAGTACAGAATGCAGAGTACAGAATACAGAGTACAGAGTGCAGAGTACAGAATGCAGAGTGCAGAGTAGAGAATACAAAGTACAGAATACAGAGTAGAGAATACAGAGCACAGAATACACACGGTACCTCATTAGTGGTGCCAGATGCATCTCAGGGAGGAGAGAGCTACGGACTGTGTAGAAGTGCGAGACCGCTGTACTGGGGGGAATATATTTGGAGTAATTTGAGAGCAGGAAATTCCAAGGGATCTGAAACGCATTTAAAGTGCAGACTGAAGCTCAGAGGAACAGCACAAAGCTGCATAGCAACCGCTTGGGGCATCACACAACAATCACCCTGATGAGGCAGAAGTGTGTCAATCTCTGCACTCTCTCTCCTGCATTCTCTTCTGCACTCTGACCTGCACTCTCTCTCTCCTGTACCCTCTCTTCTGCACTCTCACCTGCACTCTCTCTCTCCTGCATTCTCTTCTGCTCTCTCTCTCTCTCTCTCTCTCTCTCCTGCACTCTCCCCAATCGTGTAATGTGTGTAGTTATTATATCAGAGCTGAGAGCCTGGGCGAAAAAATAATATTTGTCCCATATCCCTCAAATTATCCCTCACACACTCTGTAAAATCTGAACCAAACTGTGAGGGACACAAACTCCTTCTTTAGCCGCCGTTACTAATAATTTCTACCCGTCAGCCTCTGCGTGCTGGCTGAACAATACACACAGGTCTGGACTGGGATAAATATGTTGGCACTATATAAATACATGTTAATAATAAAATAAATAACAGGCCCTGGCATGTGAAGTAGACAGAGGCACAATAAACAGTGACTGTGTCTGTGGAAACTTCCAGCAGCCTCTCTGGTATTTGCCAGAAGCTACAGATTGTCAGTCCAGTCCTGAATACACCATACCTCCCAACATTTTGGAAGTAAAAAGAGGGACAACATTTTTTTTCCCACACGTAGGGCAGCAATTTCTTTGACCACACCCCTTTCAGTGGCCACACCCCCTAATTACCATGTTTGTTTTACAGAATTTGGCAGGTTATGAAAGTTTGAAAATATTTCTCCTTATCTAAACTGTGTTTTTGTGTCTCAAAATTGTTACAAAGTATCTTATTTGCACCTGTTAGCTGTTCTGGGCTCTCTGCTAAAAGCCAATTAAGTAAGAAACTTTGTTTCTTTTTCTGGCTGTTCAGTGCAGAGAAGAGAGGGACTTTCCAGTACAAATGAGGGACTGCGGGTTGAGCTGTCAAAAGAGGGACTGTCCCTCCGAAAAAGGGACAGTTGGGAGGTATGATACACACACTGACATTAATTCAGTTTTCCAGACATATAATCCACATCTCTCTGATACACTGCAGCTCAGCATGATGGGAAATGTAGTTCTGAAAACTGGAAGCAACTAAACGTCTCTTTCCTTGTGAACTTCATTTCCCCTGAGAGAACAAGCGGGTTTTAGGGACTGGAATGTTTTGTCACGTTTACATTTTACTCGCACACACGTTTATTGTTTTCTGTGTTTCATAGTTATTGTAATAATCAATAACACTGATAACTTCGTTTACATATACGTAAAGCTAAGAAGGCGTCGCAGCCGCCAAGAAAATACCCGTGACGTAATTACGTTATAGAGCCTCACGCTATCCGTAGGCCATATAACAAGAAAAACTACAACTCCCGTGATGCCTTTCGCTGTGGCGTTGATATCGCGAGAATCTCGGGCGCTGGTCCCTGTAATATTGTACGAGAAACCCTTTAGACTTCCTTTTGCCCAAGATGGCTCCTAAAGCGAAGAAGGAAGGTGAGGGCCGCGCCGAAGCGTTCTGTTATTGGGCGCATTTGAGTTGTAGCGTTTGTTCTCTCGGCACCTCACGTTGTGTGCTTGTTGTCCGTGGGCCGCACGGACTATTTCGTTCTGATTTAGCTTTCGCGTAAGGTTATAACACTGGTTTGTGTGAGGCGGTTGTACCGCGTGTGTATCTGGTTCTAGTGAACTCTAGGCCGGGGCTTCTTTACCTCAGTCTCTCCACACATCAGACTATTGTCGCTTAGAATCAGTACATGGAAGTTACACGCTGTCTGTGCGCCGGAGCTAAATGTGGCGCTAGGGAAGGTCTGGTGCAGATGATGTTGTAAAGCGATCAAAGTATGAGACTAATGATTCCAATCCTGTTACTACTGATGCACCTGAGACACGTGACACACTTCTCTTTATATTCCAGTCAGACTGAGGAGAAATAATGTGACATTCACCTTTTATAGGGGCACAAAGCGGATTCTGTACACGTGATCAATAAGGGGCGCCTGATTGGTTCATATGGAAAGTCATGTGTTCTCTACTTGTACAGCTGCATTGTCACTATTCATCACATTTGTCTTTGTGTTCACAACAACTTAATTGTCTAATTCATGTAAATGCTGAGTCTACCTTGTTTTATCCACATGATCCTTATATTGTTTATATATATTGACATTCACAGTGTGTGGCACTTACTCATTACTCAAGGGATTCTAATGCAGAGCTAATGTTACATAATAATCATTTTGAGACATTGAAAATGGCACAGGATACACAGTAGATAACAGATAAGTACTACTATAGTTTATATAAACAAGCTGCTGTGTAGCCATGGGGGCAGCCATTCAAGCACAGGATACACAGTAGATAACAGATAAGTACTACTATAGTTTATATAAACAAGCTGCTGTGTAGCCATGGGGGCAGCCATTCAAGCACAGGATACACAAAAGATAACTTAAGTTATAATAAAAAAAAAAATCACATTGTATACTACAGTGTTTATCTGTTATCTGCAGATAACCTGTACCATTTCTCCTTTTTCTCCCAGCTTGCATGGCTGCCCCCATGGCTACACAGCAGCTTGTTTATATAAACTATAGTAGTACTTATCTGTTATCTACTGTGTATCCTGTGCTTGAATGGCTGCCCCCATGGCTACACAGCAGCTTGTTTATATAAACTATAGTAGTACTTATCTGTTATCTACTGTGTATCCTGTGCTTGAATGGCTGCCCCCATGGCTACACAGCAGCTTGTTTATATAAACTATAGTAGTACTTATCTGTTATCTACTGTGTATCCTGTGCTTGAATGGCTGCCCCATGACTACACAAAGAAGCCTCTTCATATCTTGCTATTGAATGTACACATGATGGGTGAACCTGTGTGAAAATACTATTTAGCGTTTTGGTGTCCTGCTGTGACTGTCGCTTCTCAATGTACAACTTTCCATTCTGCAGGTTCAGAGCAGTGATTTTATCCAATAATGTTCTTACGTGAGGGTAGTGGCAGACATAATGGCCCATATGCCACAGACATTAGGATGATACAGTGCTACGCAATATGTTGGCGCTATATAAATACATGTTAATAATAATAATTGAATCTGGTTCCCAGTCAAACTGAGCAAATGGTTAAAGTCACATAATCATCGCTCGGCTCTGATGTGTTTAATGTTATATTTTAGCTGTCCCTCCAAAGACTGAGGCTAAGTCTAAGGCTCTCAAGGCCAAAAAGGCTGTTTTGAAAGGAGTCCACAGTCACAAGAAAAAGAAAATCAGGACCTCACCAACTTTCAGGAGGCCGAAGACATTGAGACTGAGGAGGCAACCCAAGTATCCTAGAAAGAGCGCCCCCACAAGGAACAAGTATGTATTGGTTGGGTTTATTTCTGTAAAAGGTTATGGCAGAGAGACCTGATGTGCTGTACACATAATAGAAACTCTTGGCTTGTGACATTTATGTTCAATTTAGCTTTTTAATTTTCTGTCAAACATTGGGGGGGACAGATGATGTGACGTTAATAGCGATCAAAGCCTGAAAACCTGTGATTGGATCTTCATTAACTGATGTGCCCCCCAATGTCACAGTCCATTTTGCTTTTTGTTAAATCAGTGGCTTTCTGGCTGTATAGCTGTAAAGAGAAATTATTGCTCATATGTCTTGACTAGTAACACACGAGTGGGCTGCCCTACTAAGTATATTGCTCCTGTGTCTAGTAACACATGGGTGGGCTGCCCTACTAAGTATTACTAAGTATATTGCTGATATGTCTGGCTAGTAACACACGAGTGGGCTGCCCTACTAAGTATTTTGCCTGATACAGTAGGCATGCTCTCCAAGTTGACTGATGGCATTGAACAGTTGGCCAGATTGTGGATCTGTGCAGTCCCAGGTCATTGGTTTGATTGACTTGCTGTTTTGACTGAAAATATGGTATGTTCATATTAAAATGTGATTGTAATAAAGTATTCTTCACAGCCCTCCCAGCCACACGCAGAATCATGACGTTTAGTTGGCACTCTAATATGGAAAACCTCCCATTAATGCATGTAAGGTAGTGGTGTACATGTAGGCGTTCAGTACTGACCTTTGCCTGTGGTGAATTACAGCCTTGGCTTGTTTAATGAAAAACTTTTTAGATTAGATGCTGCCAGCACTTGTCAAATAGTACAACTTGTTGTAGACTGTGCTTTTCTGTAGATAAAGGAGAGGGCTTCCATAAACAAGGTTTTATAATGAAAGAAATGTAATCCTTTTAAAGGAAAAATCAACCTGTTCTGAAAAAGACCCTATCCCCCACCCCAGGTAGACTCCCTCCCTCCTCCCGCCAGGCTAACTACCACTCTGGGGAAATGCCCCAACTTTGTACTTACCCTTGGTGCAGATACTTCCAGCGAAGTTCCATGCGTCCATCTTCTGTGTCCTCGGTAAGCTGACTGAGAGATCGTCTAATTCCACGCAGTTGCGCAAACTGCTCCAACTGCACATGCGCAGAAATACCGATCTCCCAGTCAGCTTACTGAGGACACCGAAGATGGACACGTGGAACTTCGCTGGAAGAATCTGCAGCGAGAGGTAAGTATGGAGTATGGGGCATCTCGCCGGGAGTGTAGTTAGCCTGAGGGAAGAGGGGTCTACCTCGGGTGAGGGGTACAGGGTTTTTTTTTCAGAGCAGGTTGATTTCTCCTTTGTTTCAAAATGTAATACCACTAAATACAACCCAAATTTGTTATTCAGTGTGTAACTTTGTCTAGTGTCCCTCGTAGCCTTATGGGTGTAGTAAATGCTTTTTAGTCATTGTTATAGGACTTAAATTGTTTTCACCCAATCTCAACCCAACTGGGCTGCATCTGTGATAACAAATCTGCGTTCTTCCCAAATTCTCACCCTAACTGGCCTTCATTCGGAGCCTGCAAAGGTTGCCAGTCCTACAGTATGTGAACCACTGATGTTGATTATTTGCAGTTGACTTTTATTTTTACATTTTACGTGTCTTCATTCATAGGTGTTTGTTGTAGCCTCGTCCATTAAATTCATATGCTTTTTTTAATACTTTAGGCTTGATCATTATGCTATTATCAAGTTCCCACTGACCACTGAGTCGGCCATGAAGAAGATTGAAGACAACAACACTCTGGTTTTCATAGTTGATGTCAAAGCAAACAAGCACCAGATCAAGCAGGCAGTGAAGAAACTCTATGACATTGACGTACAAAAAGTGAACACCTTGATCAGGTAAGACCTAGCATGATTAATATGCTGTAGTGTAGTAAATGGGTAACCGATGTGCAGTTTCTTGTGCGAATGATGGAAAACTTATTAATGCTGAGAATCTTGATGTTTCCAAAGGAACCACTGATGCATAAGCTAAAACTTAAAAATGTCTTCTCACTCCCTTTCCTTCTGTATTAACTGTTGTCTTTGTGTTTTAGGCCTGATGGTGAAAAGAAAGCATATGTCCGCCTGGCTCCCGATTATGATGCCTTGGATGTTGCAAATAAGGTAACTGTTCGCCTTCAATACTAGAGTTCTTGATTGGTTTCTGTAAATTCAATTGCCCGAGGTTCTCAACACGAAATTTGTTGTATTATAGATTTGCCATTGCCAAACTTTTGCAGTTTAAACTTTGCAAATGATGAAAATGTTAATTGGACTGAATACATTGATGAACTCAAAGGAACCACTGATGCACAGTAACTGCAAACATTTTAGTTTGGCCAATATCTATATCGTAAAACAGATTTGCATTTGTGCAGAACTTGTCAAGCTTAATTTATCCATAAACCATTTGTCTGCTCTGTGCTTATGTTATGTGTAATTACTCACATGCACCTAAGGCTTATGGTACACAAGGGTGACATGACATCTCCTTATAAAGTAAACGTAACCTTTAAAAATAATCGGCTATAATAAAGACCCCTTATTGTCCAAACCATTGGTGTCATAGGCCACCGATATCATCCATCTTTGTTGCTATGATTGACCAAACATATGATTCAATCACCGCTTGGCCATTTTAGGAGTGGATAACTAGCACAAGCCATTCTAAATTAGTAGTCCGCATATTTCACTTGGTAAATACAGCAGTAATTATCCATTAGTTGTTATAAAATGTCTCTTGGCTCTGTAATTGGTGATTCAGTTTGTTACAAAGGATTTTACTAGAATTAGCCAATTTAGAACTTTGTTTTCTTAAACTAATAGAATTTTCCTTTTTATTTTACAGATTGGCATCATCTAAACCTGCATCATCAAAAACTGTACAGAAATAAACTTTTTTTTTTTCTGCCCATTTGTGTGACCGTGTCCTATAAGTATTTGCTGCCACACAATGAGCAATCCACCTCCTGCAATAGAGGTGCAGACTTCCATAGAATGGCAGACATGTCATGCAATGCAAAATATTAAGGTAGTCACACACATTTTACATAACATTATTGTGACCGAGTGTTGGCAAAAAGGTAGAAAGTCTAATGCACAGGAGTAAAGGAGTGTTGGTGGGTGTATTACACTTAAAACTGTCTTTCTATAAAACCATAATTCAGCCAAAGTTAAGGTGCCCATCCACAAGCCAATATAAGCTGTCAACAGATTGTCTGCAGCTTATTGGGCAATGTATGTGGCCCTCTGACAGGCTTCCATAATAGTTATCTGGCCAAAAGTTGAACCTTATTTATAACATGTGGCCATTTCTCAATGACAGCCTGGAGCAAGCATTAAAACATTTCACTTTATATTGTATTCTGCGTTTAGAGGAACAAGAGCAACACCAAAGAATGTGTTTTAAATAAGTAGATAACAGATAAGTACTACTATAATTTATATAAACAAGCTGCTGTGTAGCCATGGGGGCAGCCATTCAAGCACAGGATACACAGTAGATAACAGATAAGTACTACTATAGTTTATATAAACAAGCTGCTGTGTAGCCATGGGGGCAGCCATTCAAGCACAGGATACACAGTACATAACACAAGATTTGAAGAATCTTGATGTATACTGCAGAGCTTATCTGTTATCTGCTGTGTTTATGTGCCTTTACTTTTTTAGCTTTGAATGGCTGCCCCATTGGCTACACAGCAGCTTGTTTATATAAACTATAGTAGTACTTATCTGTTATCTACTGTGTATCCTGTGCTTGAATTGCTGCCCCCATGGCTACACAGCAGCTTGTTTATATAAACTATAGTAGTACTTATCTGTTATCTACTGTGTATCCTGTGCTTGAATGGCTGCCCCATGGCTACACAGCAGCTTGTTTATATAAACTATAGTAGTACTTATCTGTTATCTACTGTGTATCCTGTGCTTGAATGGCTGCCCCCATGGCTACACAGCAGCTTGTTTATATAAACTACTGTATAGTAGTGCGTATCTGTTATCTACTGTGTAGAGGCTACATGCATATACTAATATGTGGCCAAGCCTTCACACATTTCGTAGCCTTGTTTGGGGCAAATATTTCCTTGCTGCCTAACTACCTGGATATGCATGGCCATAAGCAGGATCAATGCTTTATTTCTCCACAACTACAACTGGGAAAAAAGAACAGGTTTCTGTTGCTTTGCCCATAAGCACCTGTGCTATGTATTTTAGTTCTGTCATTTTCCACCTCTACTGCTGCTATTTAAGCAAGTGTTGGCACAATGCCCTTCAGCAGATTACCAGCTAGTGCTTCAGCAGGGGGTGCTTTTGTTAAATAATGCAAATGTTTTATTTACTCTGCCTACTAAAGGTTTTTATTTTAGTCTCAAGTTAATTCAACTTTATCACAGATTTTCTTCACTTCTCGGGAAATGGTCAAATAGCCACAAATATTGTAAATGCTACAGCGACATGCAAAGAGAATCAGATCCTTGCCAAAATAGTGTATCCTTAGATGTCTAAAACCCACTTATAACTGTACTAGGAGTACTTTTCCCATAAGTTGCTTTTTTTTTTTTTTTTTTTTTAGATTTCGTGACATTAGCAGTTTTCACTGCTAATATTAATGTGTAAGAGGAAGTTACTCTGTCCAAGTGGGGGCCTGGCAGAAAAATAAAAAACTGATTTAGGAGTAGTCCAGATACAGGTAGATCAGCTAAGGGCACTCCTGTTATACATTCATCACATAAGTGGTAAACAATTACTAATATAAAAGCAAAAATTACGAACGTTTTCAAGAGTATAAGCTGACCCCGGACATTGCTCGCGTGTGCCTCAGGATCTGCACTGGGGGTAACGAGCGGTGGCAAAATACTATGTGGGACTGATATTCATCTGAAAAATTGCAGTGTCCCTAAAGCTCCAGTAGAGGGAAACAAAGTTTTATTAATAGGTTTCCTTTAAAAGCTGTGACTTCTCAAATGTTGCAGCACAAGTGTTCCTGTTGTAATATGACTTGGACTCATTTAAGACTGGGATTTGAGATTTCTTTATTTATTTTTATATATATATATATATATATATATATAAATACTGTGCAGATTTTATTTACTAACAGTAGCAGTATTGCTCAAATTCAGTAATCTATGACATCCAATTAGATTTTTTTTCATTGTTTTAAAGGGTTGGTTATAGAATGGCTAATGCTAAGCAATTTTTCAATTGGCTTTCATTTTTTCTTAGCTTCTGAATTCTTTGCTTTTTTACTAGGGATGCACCGAATCCACTATTTTGGATTCGGCCGAACCCCCGAATCCTTTGCTAAAGATTTGGCTGAATACCGAATCCGAGTCCTAATTTGCATATGCAAATTAGGGGTGGGAAGGGGAAACCATTGTTTACTTCCTTGTTTTCTGACAGTCACGCGATTTCCCTCCCCACCCCTAATTTGCAGAAAGATTTGGCTGAATCCTGCTGAAAAAGGCTGAATCCCGAACCGAATCCTGGATTCGGTGCATCCCTACTTTCTACTGACCCTTTCTTGTTGACCCCTATCTAAAAAGACAAATGCTCTGTAAGGCTATGAATGTTCAAACTGATGGAAATGGAGCATGAAGCAGATCCAATTCTCTCAGCCTTTGGCCTTATGCTTTATGTTCTTATTAATAGAAATACGATAAAACACAGCTAGTAAAAGTCTAACTGACTGATAATGGTACACCCACAGTATATGTGATTATAATGACCATAGTTTAATAACACAGCAATACTATTAGTGGCTAAATGAAAGAATAATCCCAGATGACCACTAGGGTGCACAACAGTATAAAATAATCTGCATGACACTTGGCAACATTCCTGGCAGTTTTGTTTGAGTTCATATGTGTCAGTCTTATGCCCTGCAGAGGATCAGCTGATCAGTAGAATTGCAGCCAGAAATGTTTGGAATGTCTCAAAGTATCAGGAATCCATGGACAGTTACTGAGTAATGGTGGCCATACACGGGCAGATAAAGCTGCCGATATCGGTCGTTTGGACCAATTTGTCAGCTTATCTGCCCGTGTATGGGGGCTTCCAACGGGTCTTCCCGATCGATATCTGGCCACGATATAGATCGGGAAGGTTTGATTTTTAACCGACCGACCCGTCGGAGCCCCTTGCCGCATCGTAATTCGATCGTTCGGCCATATGGCCGAACGTTCAAACTACAAAAAATACATATAATTAAAATATTCTCCATCGATATACAGATTAAAATTTACTCCTTTAAAACTAAATTAACGATAAATCATACTTAAATCATATTCCCTGTTGAGGCCATGGGGAGCTAAAGTTCCCAATTTTCTGATCCATCTAGCTTCTTTTTTAAGTAATAATTTTACTCGATCTCCACCTCTCCGTAATTTAGGTACACTGTCTATTATTTGATATTTTAATTGTTGTACCCCATGGCCTGCAACAAGGAAATGACCTGCAACTGCTTGATCACTCTTTTTTGTATTGATAGCGGACCTGTGTTCTCTTATGCGTTCTTTTGCGCTTCGTGTAGTTTGTCCAACGTAGGCTAGCCCACATCTCAAATTAAGAGGTCAGTACCAAAATCCCAATTCAGCAGGGTTAAAAGAATAGTGTCTGATTAGAAATCCGATTACACCAAATGCAAACAAAATTTGAAGACAGAGGATATCCGGTGGGACTCCTAAAAAACAACGTCTTGATGTACAGAATGACAGTAAAATTCAAAAAAACCAAAACAAACAGAAAGATAGAATTCCATTTGTATCTCGCTATAGCACAGTAAGTACCCAAGTAGAAAAGGCCATAAAAAAACATTGGTCAATATTGGGGGAAGGTTTACCTGAGATAAATTATTTTAAACACCCCCCAATTATTTCCTATAAAAAATCTAAAACAATCGGGTCAATGGCCATACGAGGCGGTGTAGGAGGAACTCTTTCAGAAGAGCGACAGCTGCGTCCCAGGAAAAATGGAACATTTCCATGCCTGGGATGCAGTTGCTGTTCAAACTGTCAGAAGGGAGAGGTGTTATACCATCCGAGGAAAGGCACAGCTATTAAGATAAATGGCTTTTATACATGTGAAAGTACCTTTGTGGTATATGTGATAAAATGCCCATGTGGGCTAGCTTACGTTGGACAAACTACACGAAGCGCAAAAGAACGCATAAGAGAACACAAGTCCGCTATCAATACAAAAAAGAGTGATCAAGCAGTTGCAGGTCATTTCCTTGATGCAGGCCATGGGGTACAACAATTAAAATATCAAATAATAAAGAGTGTACCTAAATTACGGAGAGGTGGAGATCGAGTAAAATTATTACTTAAAAAAGAAGCTAGATGGATCAGAAAATTGGAAACTTTAGCTCCCCATGGCCTCAACAGGGAATATGATTTAAGTATGATTTATCGTTAATTTAGTTTTAAAGGAGTAAATTTTAATCTGTATATCGATGGAGAATATTTTAATTATATGTATTTTTTGTATTTTTACAGTGTAATTTTTTCACGAGAAAACTTATGGACACTATCGAAAAGGATATTGCACTAAGGTAGATAGAATGTATCCACATGTAATTTAAATGTAATGATATTGAGACAATGTTGCAGACTGCATATGTGACACAATTTTTTTCAGGTGTTTGTAAATGTTTTAATGCACCAGTAGGGGGCACTGTGATGTAATGTATAAATGATTGTGCACAGGTGTTGCCAGGGTGGCTTGACAAAAGACCGATGGCGGTCTGAAACGTTGCCGAATTCAATGCCAAATGAGCGGATCTTTAAGTCTATGGACAGCTTAAGGTACGCGCCTCAAGTGCAACTCATAACTGCTGTGTCCTAAATATGCTGTGAAAACAAATGCACATCATTGTGTCATTCTAGCAGTAAATACAACATTAAAGTAATTTAAATAGAGGCGCTTTGAACATGCCTGATATTTTTTACATGGCTGATTTAATCATATAGGTGTTCAATTGCATCAGTCCAGCCGCCAGTAAAAGCAAAGAGATGATTATTGTTGACTGGCGGTTGGGCCAAATAATTCTGATACCATAATAAAGCCCCAGGGTTAAAGACTGGAGTCAATGTAGTCCATGACCAGTTGGTTGGCTAGGCTTTTGGTTGGTTCCCACACATGAGCCATTAAAATAAAAGCTAGTTGTAGTGATGCAAAAAGTGATTTATTTAGGCCAAAAAACAAATATCAAAAGGGCAACGTTTCGGCCCCTCTGGGGGCAGGTTGTTCTTGCAGGAGGACAGTATAAGAAATGAATCATCAAAGGTGCTGGGAAGAGAAAACCAATTTTTTAAAAGTAAACAGTCCATCAAAGCCTGAACAGCACATCGAAATAGCACATCTGTGTATGTTATCTATACATGTCTAAGGACACCTACAGATCTGATATTTTCAATTTCATAATGTGAACCATTATACAGGAACGGGAAGCAATGGCAGTCTGTTCATAGGATAATCGTGATCATCAACCGGCAGATCAATGTGGGTTTCTGGTCGAGTCTCTAAACTCCCCATAGACGCGACGATTCTTCTTGCCGAACGACCGATTTTAGGGAAGTCCGACCAATCCTTCGAAATTATCGTGCGGTTAGTGGGATTCGAACGATCGTACATCTTACGATTTTTCGGCCGACATCTCTCAGGAAATTGATCGGCCAGGTCAAAAAATCTTTGTCGGTCCCAGTGCAATCTCTCTATGTTTGCAGGGCCAATCAGGCAGCTCCCCTTTGTTTTCCTGCCAAATTGGTCTTTTTAGTTGATGGGCAATTCGTACGATCATTCTGAGATAATCGTGGTCTCACGATCAGGATCTGATCTTTTAAAAATCTCAACATCTATGACCAGCTTTACTCATAAAAACATTTCCTCCACCCCCATAGGCTCACAGTGCAACTCCCCCCTCAACTTGTTTCAGTGTGAAGTGATGGATTCTGGGACTTGATGTCCCTTTCCTATCCATAATAGGTGACTCTTGAATGCAGAAAGGCTTCAGTGTACACGTTCAGTGCTTACCTTTTTTTTTTGTTTAATATTTTTATGTTAAAAGGATCAATAAAAATCTGGCCAATACAGCTTAGTTTTTGTCTATAAAATACTGTAGGTCATTGCTAAAAAGTTTTTTTAAACCTGCCAACTTACTGGTTACTTTATTTGCTCTGAAACAGTTCTGCATTCATAGAGGTCAGTCCAATGCTGGTGGCTGTGATGATGGCTGGAATGAAAGGCTTCTTCTTCTTCTCCCCACCCGCCAAGACCAGTGTCTCCTGTTTGATGTTTTTGGGTCACCGACAGACTTGACTGGCCAGTCTCTAGCTTTAGTACATGGTTGTTAATGTACAAAGGAGATTTTTTGCACTGTCTGAAGAACAACGATGGTGACTCCATCCCCCAAGCCCCTCAGCAACTCCCACTACCCTCTAAGCACCCATGTGACAGTGGCTAATTACTCCAGGGCTAAGGCAATTAGAAGAGATTATGGATCAGAAGCAACATGTCATCACATGGGTATTTAAGAGCAATAAAAATGGTATTTGATTAGCTGGGGTTGAACAGTTAAAGATTTCACATTGTGTCCTACTGTTCTCAGACAACCCCCTGCAAGTGCCATCAGGACCAGCACAAAATGCTCTTTACAATTAGCAATTAGATTTTCACCTCTGCAGCCAGCAGTTATTTCCCCTTCTTCTTCCACAAAGTCTGTCGTTTTAATTCCTGGCAATGTAAAGAGTTGCTAGCGGTTCTATGTCATAGCAAGGGCACCTGATCCTGTACAAAACTCTTTCATGTTACCCCCCACCTCAAACAAATCTGTCTGGAATATAATCTTTTATTCAGTTTCTGTTGTACATCATTCCAGCCCCTTTAAAGGAACAGTAACACCAAAAAATGAAAGTGTTTTAAAGTAAATCAAACTTGCACTGGTAAAACTGCTGTGTTTGCTTCAGAAACACTACTATAGTTCATATAAACAAGCTGCTGTGTAGCAATGGCAGAAATGAAAAAAGACTATATGGCACAGGTTACATAGTGGATAACAGATAACATTATGTTCTACAGAGCCCCTTATTTGCATATGAAAATTTGGATTCAGTTCATATGGGCAGAAAGATTCTGCCGATTCCAAATCCTGCTGAAAAAGCCCGAATCCTGACCGAATTCCGAACTGAATCCTGGATTCGGTGCATCCCTACTTTTTTGGGAAGCCCTGTCCCCCAAGTTGACATTGCCTCTGACAAGAGTCTTGTCTGGTGGGGGGTTGTTGTTCTCTGTTGGAGGTAGGGTTGCCACCTTTCAATAAAATTTGCACCTGCCAGTGTTGGGGGCGGTAAAAAAGGGGTGGGCCTTGACGCCAAAGGGGTGGGTGTGATGCCAAAGGGGGCGCGTCGTGCGATTGGCCAGGAGGAGAAAAAAAGGTATGTTTTGAGCAGATTGGGCCAGGTCAAGGGCTTTGGTTAGGGATATTACAAATTTACCGGTAGCTACATTGCCGGTAAATTTGTAATACCGACCGCAGCATTGGTGGGTGTTTTACGGGCTAAGCCAGTAAAATACCGGCTGGATGGCAACCCTAGTTGGAGGGCAGTAGCAGTCAAAATGCCCAGTGTGCCATTTCCCTTTATAGACATTACAGTGATTCTGCAAGATATATCGGCTTAGTAAGGCAAATATACCATCTAATTTTCCTATGTCCCTACGCAATGTAAAGTAGGAGTATTTGCAAGATGTAATACAAGATACACATGAAATAAAAAATAAAGCAATTGCAAAAAGTTATAATATGAATGTCTACATCTTACTAAAAGTGAATGTAAAGGATTGGGGTCACAAGTTGGATGTTCTCCCAGTGGCTTTCCTTCGGGAACTCCTTTTCCCAAAAAACACTCCAAAAACATTCTCAAAGGAGGCCCAAACATGTAGTACAAAGATACATATCAAGTAAAATTGAATCTTACGTAAAACTTGCGTCAAAAAACGTTTGTGACTTGCCTAGAAACGTAAAAAAAAGCTTCTGAAACTTGTGTATCAAGTAGGGATGCACCGAATCCAGGATTCGGCCTTTTTCAGCAGGATTTGGATTCGGCCAAATCCTTCTGCCCTGCCAAATTGGGGGTGGGGAGAGAAATTGTGTGACTTTTTGTCACAAAACAAGGAAATAAATTTTTTTTCCCCCTTCCCACCCCTAATTTGCATATGCAAATTAGGATTCGGTTCGGTATTTGGCCGAATCTTTCACAAAGGATTCCGGGGTTCGGCCGAATCCAAAATAGTGAATTCGGTGCATCCCTAGTTCAAGTAATTGCAATTCAGAGCATTGCGACAGGTACAGTTAAAGCATTGGGCAAATTCCACTGCCCCATAATGAACTGACTAATTAGCACATTAAAGTGGACCCGTCACCCAGACATAAAAATCTGTATAATAAAAGTCCTTCTTAAATTAAATATGAAATCCAATTTATTTTTTTATTAAAGCATTCATAGCTGTTGTAAACTCATTTAAAAATATCAGCTGTCAATCAAGTATTGCCTACCCCTCCTCTATGCCTAGGCATAGAGGCGGGGCAAGCAATTACTTTCACTTTCCATTCAGCACTTCCTAGATGTCACTGCTCTCCCTACATTCCCCCAGTTCTCTTAACGATTTAATTGTGTAACCAGGGCATGGGGTTGGACATTGGGTCCCTGTCCCCTGGAGCACAAACAAGATTCTGAGATGATGCAAGGCTTGTCTTAATAACAGTGTCCACAAAATGGCTCCTTCCTGGTGGCTATAATTATGAGTTCCCAGACTGATGGAAACAAGATTCAAATAATTTATACAGTGTAATTAAAGTTCATTTTGCTTGACTAACATTATAAAATAGGATTTGGATAATTTTGTTTGGGTGACGGGTCCCCTTTAAGGGGCAGATTTATCAAGGGTCGAATTTCGAAGTTGAAAATACTTCGAAATTCGACCATCGAATTTAAACACTTCGAATATTGAATTCGAAGTTTTTTCAACAAATTTGGCAATCGATCGATCGAATTAAAATCCTTCGATCAAACGATTAAATCCTTCGAATCGAACGTTTCGAAGGATTTCAGCGATCGATCGAAGGATTTTAATTTGATTTGTAAAGACTTGGAAAAAGTTTGTAGAAGGACCCCATAGGCTAACATAGCACTTCGGCAGGTTTAATTTGGCGAAGTATTGAAGTTTTTTTAAAGAGACAGTACTTTGATTATCGAATGGTCGAACATTCTAAAGTCGTGACTATTCAAAGTCGTAGTATCCTATTCGATGGTCGAAGTATCCAAAAAATGACTTCGAATTTTTTTACTTCAAAAATTCCCTCGAATTCACTTGGACCCTTGATAAATCTGCAACTAAGTACTGGAACTATTTATTATTTATTAAAGAGTGACATCAAGTATTTATATTGGGATCTATTTACTGAATAATATGAGCTGTGAACTACATGAGCTTTTCATTAGTGGAAGGATTAAGAAACAGAAATCATTTCATCGTTTCACTGCACTTGGATTTGACACGTTCAGCTCTGTCAGCGTCACGTACACGCACACACACGCACACACACGCGCACGTACTACAAAGTGAATTCCTGTCGCTGTAGTCGCTTGATCACAGATATCTGCGCATGCGCTATCTACCAGTTTGTCCTCCCGCCCCTCAAATTCCCCGGATGCGTTTCCATGGAGACAGCGCGGAGTTTGTGACTATGGGGCTGAAACATGGAGAAATACAAGAAGATCCGGGTAGTCGGCCGCGGGGCCTTTGGGTGAGAACTCTGTGCGGAGGGTGGGGACATACATGATGTTTCCTTGTTAGAAATACAAGTATTAACCCTTTTCCCGGCGTTGGCCTCATCCCATTGCTCTGAGCAAATCCATCCGCCTCTGATTTGGAAACTGGTTCGATAATGCAGGTCACGTGATTTCCCGGAAGTGTGTCTGTCACTAGATTAGATTATTGTGGGCCTGTAGCCCAGTCTCTTACAAAACTTCATCTCACATATTTACATGGGGCCCTATAGTTTGGGGAATGAGGAGACAAGTAGAAAAGACCTTTGTTAGTTGCCCTGTTAGTTGTCCTGTGTGTGTCCCTCCAGCTGCTGTTGGGCTCCCTTAGGCTGTAGCTGGGAATCTGCTGCTGTTCAACTACAAGGCTGGAAGGGGTTGTTCACCTTTACATCTCCCTTAAATGTGACGTACAGAGGGATATTTTGAAACTATTTCCAGTTGGTCTTCATCTTTTATGTTTTTTTTAATTATTTTTTTTTGCGGCTTTCCAGTTTGACATTTATCCTAGCAATGCCATACCTCCCAACATTTTGGAAGTAAAAAGAGGGACAAAAATTTTTTTTCCGCACGTTGCACAGCAATTTTTTGACCACACCCCTTTCTGTGGCCACACCCCCTAATTACCATGTTTGTTTTACAAAATTTGGCAGGTTATGAAAGTCTAAACTGTGTTTTTGTGTCTCGAAATTGTTACAAAGTATCTTATTTGCACCTGTTAGCTGTTCTGGGCTCTCTGCTAAAAGCCAATTAAGTGAGAAACTTTGTTTCTTTTTCTGGCTGCTCAGTGCAGAGAAAAGAGGGACTTTCCAGTACAAATGAGGGACTGCGGGTTGAAATGTCAAAAGAGGGACTGTCCCTCCGAAAAAGGGACAGTTGGGAGGTATGCAATGCAGGCACTGTGAGGGAAGGTTGGGACTGGGTCCTTTGGATGAAGTAGTAATAAATAACTATTTACACAGAGTCTATATATATATATACAAACTGGAATGCTCACATGTATACACTTTATAGGGTTTACAGATGGCACAGATGGCTGAAATTGCAAACTGGAGAGCTGCTGAATAAAAAGCTAAATAATGCAAAAACCACAAATAATAACTAAAAACCAATTGCAAATTGTCTCAGAATATCACTGTCTACATCATACTAAAAGTTAACTCAAAGGTGAACAATCCTCTTGAAGTAGAAGGAAAGGCTAAAAGTAAGTAAGTTTTATCAGAAAGGTCTATATAAATACACCAGTAAAGCCTCAAAGTAATGCTGCTCTGAGTCCTCTGTCAAAAGAAACAGCACATTTCTTTCCTTCTATTGTGTACTCATGGGCTTCTGTATCAGACTTCCTGTTTTCAGCTTAAACCTCCAGGGCTAGGGCTTGAGCATGCTCAGTTTGCTTCTCTCTCCTTCTATTGTGTACTCATAGGCTTCTGTATCAGACTTCCTGTTTTCAGCTTAAACCTCCAGGGCTAGGGCTTGGGCATGCTCAGTTTGCTCCTCTCTCCTTCTATTGTGTACTCATAGGCTTCTGTATCAGACTTCCGATTTTCATCTTAAACCTCTAGGGATAGGGCTTGAGCATGCTCAGTTTGCTCCTCTTCTGTAATCTGAGCTCAGAGCTATGAGTGAGCAGAGAGAGAGGCTCAGGCAGAAAGGGATGTCACAACAAGCTAATATGGCAGCTGCTATCCTAAACAAACAGAGAGAGCTTCTAGAGCGGTTTTCTCAGATATGTTAAAGCATTCTACAGAATAAATATAGTGTTATAGCTTGTACTATTGTGGCTAATCTGTTGGCAATAAACTGCTTTGGTAGCTTTCCTTCTCCTTTAAGCCAAATGGCAGCACATCTGTTGTTATTGAGGTGCAACCCCCGGCACAGATGACTTGTGTTTGTTGTGGAATGAGTTGCAAACAATCGGTGGCACTACTGAGACGCACAAGCATCGTTTGGATAATGTCTATCTAAAGCAAATGTGCCTGGAAGAATGGGCCAGTATCACTCCAGAACAGTGAGCAAAGCTGGTACTTATCCCAAAATACCATTTTTATTGCTTTAGCTCCATTAAACACAAGGCATTCTGAATCCAGCTGCACTTATTTCTAGGAGAATAGTATGACCAGTTCTGTAGTTGGTGCTTGCCAACCAGTGGAAATGGATTTCTCATAATCCTCTGCATTAACCACCAAGTACAGAAATAATGCCTGTTGTGCCAGAGCCAAATAGGATGAAAATACTCCGGTATCCTGATATCCTTATTGTTTTCCATGTCCTACCACTAATTGTGGCAGCAAAGAATGTCCCATGATGCAGGTTTATGCCAATATGTATAAATAATTCATTCATTAGTGTGTGTTTGTCTTAAATGTGTATCATTTGCCTACAGAATTGTGCACCTGTGCCTTCGGAAAGCAGACCAGAAGCTGGTTATATTGAAACAGATACCTGTGGAACAGATGACCAAAGATGAGCGCCTGGCTGCTCAGAATGAATGCCAAGTTTTAAAGTTGCTCAGCCATCCAAACATCATTGAATACTATGAAAACTTCTTGGAGGACAAGGCTCTCATGATTGCCATGGAGTATGCTCCAGGTGAGCTCCTGTCATTCATTATATTTGCATTATTCTGCTGCTTGAATTTGCTCTTTGAACTTCTTTGATTTCATTGTAGTAGTGGCCTTAATTGCCTGCTTGCCATGTCCATGGTTTGGATTTCAAGCTTATAGGTTAAATATTAGGGATGTGCCAAGCCCACTTTTTGGGTATTCCACCCAGTGTTGGACTGGGATGCCAAAAACCTTAGACCATGGGCCCATGTTCTAAACTATTATTCCTCCTCTACTCACTTAACCTCTTTATTCTCCTAGTCTATTATATGTACTTACGATACTCTATTGTTTCAATATTTAGCCTCTTTTTTTCCTAAAAAGAAATGGGGAATGACCATGAAATAGGCCAAATGGTTAGAAGCAAGAGGCCCACTGACACCTGGGCCCACCAAGAGTTTTTCTGGTATCCTTGTGGGCCAGTCCAACACTGATTCCACCAAATCTATAATGAAGCACTTGTGTAGCCATATTAAATTGCTTGATATTTCATTAATTTTAATGCCAAATGTGCTTGAAATTTGCTGACACTCACTGTAGGTAGTAGCTAGAGAGGCATTTCAAGACTACCTGAACTCTACCTCTGTTTTCTAGTGTAGAAGTTGCTTTAAAGCATTACTACTGTTACTTGTAAAGCAAGTGTTATTGGAAATGTTATTGGAAATATGGTAGTCCTCTCAGAATTGGTCTGTGTGCCATTGCCCTAAAGCAGTGATCCCTAACCAGTGGCTTGTGAGTAACATGTTGCTCACCAACCCCTTGGATGTTGGCCTGAAAGCAGGTGCTTAATATGGAATTCCAGGTTTGGAGGCAAGTTTTGGTTGTATAAAAACCAGGTGTACTGCCAAAGTGTCCTTTAGGCTTCCAGTCAACATAGGGGCTATCAAATAGCCAATCACAGCCCTTATTTGGCATTCACCGAGTCTTTTTTCATGCTTATGTTGCTCCACAACTGTTTTTGCAATTGAATGTGGCTCACAGGTAAAAAAAAGGTTGGAGACCCCTGCCCTAAAGGATAATGTCACTGTGAGTTTGAGCCTCTGCTATCTCAAAATAAATAATGATTAAAGGGATCCTGTCATCGGAAAACATGTTTTTTTCAAGACGCATCAGTTAATAGTGCTACTCCAGCAGAATTCTGCACTGAAATCCATTTCTCAAAAGAGCAAACAGATTTTTTTTATATTAAATTTTGAAATCTGACATGGGGCTAGACATTTTGTCAATTTCCCAGCTGCCCCAGGTCATGTGACAGCTGCTGTTTTTCCTTCTCAATGTAACTGAATGTGTCTCAGTGGGACATGGGTTTTTACTATTGAGTGTTGTTCTTAGATCTACCAGGCAGCTGTTATCTTGTGTTAGGGAGCTGCTATCTGATTACCTTCCCATTGTTCTGTTGTTTGGCTGCTGGGGGGGAAAAGGGAGGGGGTGATATCAGTCCAACTTGCAGTACAGCAGTAAAGAGTGATTGAAGTTTATCAGAGCACAAGTCACATGACTTGGGGCAGCTGGGAAATTGACAATATGTCTAGCCCCATGTCAGATTTCAAAATTGAATATAAAAAAATCTGTTTGCTCTTTTGAGAAATGGATTTCAGTGCAGAATTCTGCTGGAGCAGCACTATTAACTGATTCATTTTGAAAAAAAATGTTTTTTCCCATGACAGTATCCCTTTAAAGTATCCCTTTAATGTGTGTTTTTCTGCATTGTTTCCTTTAAGTAACTTTTCTTCTTTCACCATCTGGATCTGATATGTTACACTGCCATTTTTATCGAGGGATATATTGAAATAAAACCACCCCTTTCTGTATTGTGCTAGATCTTGCATGACTGCATTCTCCTTGCTGTCTATGCTTTCTGTGCCACCAGCTTAAATAAACTGACATTTATAGTGCCCTTTAATGTTGGATCATAAACCTAATCTCATTCTGTCTGGCAGCAGCTTGTAAAGAAATCAGCAATAGATGGCGTAACAAAACCACAGATCACCAGCTGCAATGCCCTGCTGATTTCTTTAGTGCCCACTGACTATAACTACTCCTAATTTAATCCTTTTACGTGTGTACAATATTAGGTTTATAATATTTCTACTTGGTTGTCTTAAGCTGGCCATAGACGTTCAGATTTCACCCTTGTATCGGACGAACTATCTTCCTACCTGCAACTAATCATTCTTAGATACAGTAGTAAAAGAACAAATCAGACGATGTTCTGGCCGTTACAGCAATTGTACGAAAGTTATGTCCAACAAATTCTAGTGACAGTCACCCACATCATCAGATAGGGTAGGCAATACATCCAGAGAAATTATCGTTAGCCGACAAATCTTTTAACCTGTCTGGTCAACTAATGACATATCGCCATGGTATGAAAAATGTTGGGACGATCCACACACAGTCCAAAAATCATACGAAACTTCAACTTGTACGACTATATATTTTTGTCTATTGTTATTCTTAATTTGCAACTGTTATATGATTTTTGTAACCCTCTCTTTTTTCCTTGTATCCATCTGACAGTTTCTGGCTCTTGTTGTCAAGGGTTGTTTTGCACATTTTTACTTGTGATCTGATAACAGGGCCGAAACCAACTTCCATTCCAAATGCCGGCCAGAAACTAGTGTGACTCATATTGTTGACATAGGGAAGGTCATTGTTGTTTTACAATAATTATTGCACTACAATAATTATTGGAATGTGGCCTTTGCTTGTGCTGCATAAGCACCACCATGGACATTAATCTCATCTGTAAACACATTTTTGTAGTGTGAAAACACTTCAGCATTCAATGGGCATCAGGTTTTATTTTCAGATCACCTTGACTGACATCAAAGTCTGCTGTCTGTGGTTTTCTGTACACTAGCTGATCGGTCTTCGGTTTTTATTTGCTAAGGGTAGTGGGGAGGCAACTTCGGGCGATTTAGCGTTATGTTAGACACAACGCTAGCGATTTCAATAACCAGCAATGGAGAGTCATTTTCAGGAGATTCGTCGCCTGCAGCCGCATCGAAACAATCTTGGGCGACAAATCTTCCTGTGTGCCACTTTTTTATGTTATCTGACCAATAGTTGTATAATTGGGGCCGCACAAGTCCTTCCTCCACCTGCATATTTCAGATGTGGATGAGTGCCTGGAACCACCCCTGCGGTTTCCCTTGAAATGAGAGCACATTTATAAAGGCAAATCCAGTGTGCGAAGTGGAATTTCAAGTAACTGTGTTTTTTACCCACAAAGCAGAGTTGCAATTGTGCAACTTATCATCTATTAAAAACATATGTCACGCTTTGAAATGAAAAGTACAACAAAGGAGACCCCAAACTGTTGAGGAGCTGAAATTTTATAACAGGCATAAATAGGAAAACTTTTAAAACGACAAATGGTCTTCTCAGTTCCCAGACTGTTACAGAGTATTGTTAAATACGATTTAACAATCGTATTTAAATAGCAATGGGTAATGGACCATTACCCATTGCTATTTAATGGGAATGTTCACAGAGGGTAACCTGCCCCAGTCCCAACGTTTTAAAAATGTGTTGCTGGCTTCAAATTCAATTCAAAATGAGCTTATTTCTGCCTATGACTAAGTGCTGGGTAAGCATGAAACGCGTTAGGCGTTAGAGGGAATACTATACATGTTTTTTAACTACTGATGTGAATAAAATTTATATTTTTTTACTTTAATAGCATGTGTTGGAGAAATTTTTGAGATTGTATTCTTATTTATTTCAGACAATAACATTTCTCAGTTTCAACATTTGATATGTTGTCTTTGATCCATTTACAATTAAATATATGGTTTAACTGAGTTGCAAATTCCTCATGTTATATTCTTATGCATTTTCACCAATCTCCTTCATGAATTTATCATACTATGTGCACTGGTAGATTTGAGTGCACTGGTATAAGGTCAGTCAAAAATGAAGGCACCCAGAGCACTTTAGGGCAAGCTCCGGAGCGATTATATGAGCACCAGGAGATTGAGTTTCTGAAACGAACATATTAAAGAGATGTTTTATTTGGCTTGCAGGTGGAACATTGGCTGAGTACATCCAGAAGCGCTGTAATTCGCTGTTAGATGAGGATACCATACTACATTTCTTTGTGCAGATCCTTTTGGCTCTTCATCATGTCCATACCAAGCTTATCTTACACAGAGATCTGAAGACCCAGAACATCCTGCTGGACAAACACCAGATGATTGTCAAGATTGGGGACTTTGGAATCTCAAAGATCTTGAGTAGCAAGAGTAAAGCTTATACTGTGAGTATGAGATATTGAAAGTATACACAATGTAATGGGAATTTGCTTTTATTTTGCCCTGTTCCTTCATTGGCTGTCTAGCCCCCTCCACAGGGTCAACTTTTACCAGCATAAGTCTAGAGCCTCTTGTAGCCTCAAATATAGTTTACATTTGTATTCTAGACTTCTGAAAGATTTGTCTAGAGCTGTGTGCTTTTGGTTCTCTCTTCTTTTTGCTTGATATAGATCCTAAAATTTCTTCACAATGTACATGGCCTTCTTTATTTTTTGCTAGCTGGTCATCATATTCTTTATATTATATCTTGACCCACAATAGTTAATTCTTTGAGACCGCTTGGCCACCCGACATATTTAGTGGCTAGCAGCTGTTCTTTTTATTTGACCATTCCACATTCTAACCATTTAAAACATTTCTATATCTGTTTTTATTCCCATTAAATAGCAATGGGTAATGGTCCATTAATAGATAGCTTCTGTTTTCTTTATTATCTCAATCGCTAGGGTAATTCTCTTCAATTCAAACCCTGCAGTGATTCTAACAGTGGGTTTCACATGAGATCTCTGACCACTGTGATGTCAGTACCCTTTTATAAAGATAGGTAGAATCTCAGCCATAAGGCAAGACAAAACTGCTGCTCAGTGATGGAAACTTGACCATTTAATTATACTGCCCTTTGCAAGTACATATGCAACTATATTTTTATTTAGAATGTAAATTGCTTTATTTCCCTAGAATTACATATCCATTATGTGATGTTATCATTAGGAATGCACCGAATCCAGGATTCGGTTCGGGATTCGGCCTTTTTCAGCAGGATTCAGGTTCGGCCGAATCCTTCTGCCCGGCCGAACCGAATCCGAATCCTAATTTGCATATGCAAATTAGGGGCAGGGAGGGAAATTGCGTGACTTTTTGTCAGAAAACAAGGAAGTAAAAAATGTTTTCCCCTTCCCACCCCTAATTTGCATATGCAAATTAGGGTTCGGTATTCGGCCGAATCCTTCGTGAAGGATTCGGGGGTTCGGCCGAATCCAAAAAAGTGGATTCGGTGCATCCCTAGTTATCATGTACAGATACAAATGATAGTGTCCCTTTACTAGGGATGCACCAAATCCAGGGTTCGGTTCGGGATTCGGCCAGGATTCGGCCTTTTTCAGCAGGATTCTGATGCCGCCGAATCCTTCTGCCCGGCTAAACAGAATCCAAATCCTAATTTGCATATGCAAATTAGGGTCTTGAGGGAAATCGTCTGACTTTTTGTGAAAAAACAAGGAAGTAAAAAGTGTTTTCCCCTTCCCACCCTTCATTTGCATATGCAAATTAGGATTCGGATTCGGTTCGGTATTCGGCCCAATCTTTCACGAAGGATTCGGGGGTTCAGCCGAATCCAAAATAGTGGATTCGGTGCATCCCTACCCTTTACTGCATTCCCTTCATGCAAATCAAGGTTGGAAGGAAACATCATAGGGAGAGTTGCTTTCAGATTCAGTCCAAATCTATTTCCATTGTAATTAAAGGCAACTTCTTTCTATTCTTGCAGCATTGACTGCATTTCTTACAATTTCCTTGTTTTTTTTAATGTGACTTTTATAAATTCACACAGAGGCACCTAGAAGCTTATATTATCATCTTATTCTTGCTTTGCACTTTCACCTTTAGGTGTTCAGAATTCAGAACCTAGAAGGCAACATGTTTTTAAAGATTGTTATTTGCATATAGAAACAAAATGTAATTCTAAGCAACTCTCCAATATACAATAATAACAAAATTGTGATGGTTTTCAAATTATTTGTACATAAAACTGCAATTGAAAACAGCACCTTCCTAATCCTTACTACAGTGCTGGTTCTGATTTTTGAAGCAATTTAGTAGAAACTTGGAGCAGAACTGAGTTTTGCTACATTGTTTCATGAGTCTGAATCAGAGAGTAGAAAGTGTTAAATACTGTCATGGGAAAAAATGTTTTTTTTTTTAAACGCATCAGTTAATAGTGCTGCTCTAGCAGAATTCTGCACTGAAATCTGTTTCTCAAAAGAGCAAACTGATTTTTTTTATATTTAATTTTGAAATCTGACATGAGGCTAGACATATTGTCAGTTTCCCAGCTGCCCCCAGTCATGTGACTTGTGCTCTGATAAACTGCAGTCACTCTTTACTGCTGTACTGCAAGTTGGAGTGATATCACCCCCTCCCTTTCCCCCAGCAGCCTAACAACAGAACAATGGGAAGGTAACCAGATAGCAGCTCCCTAACACAAGATAACAGCTGCCTGGTAGATCTAAGAACAACACTCAATAGTAAAATCCAGGTCCCACTGAGACACATTCAGTTACATTGAGTAGGAGAAACAACAGCCTGCCAGAAAGCAGTTCCATCCTAAAGTGCTGGCTCTTTCTGAAATCACATGACCAGGCAAAATGACCTGAGATGCACCTACACACCAATATTACAACTAAATACACTTGCTGGTTCAGGAATGACATTTTATATTGTACAGTGAATTATTTGCAGTGTAAAAACAGTGTCATTTAGAAATAAAAACAACATCATAAAAATCATGACAGAATCCCTTTATCTTTAAATAGCAATTCCATTTCATGTTATTAGTATCAGTGCTTGATCATATTTCCTGTAATGCAACATGTTCTAATAACAGGTTTATAAATAATATGTGACTGAAGTCATGTTATATTTGTGGAGTCCTTATTAAACTGCACTGCTTTATTTCCTGCAGGTTGTGGGGACTCCGTGCTACATCTCCCCAGAGCTTTGCGAAGGAAAACCTTATAACCAGAAAAGTGACATCTGGGCATTGGGATGTGTTCTCTATGAACTTACAAGTCTTAAGAGGGCATTTGAAGCTGGTGTAAGTAATACCTACAATTGTTTGGAAATTCCAAGACATCAGAAAAATAATGCATTTTGTACGACCACCTGGAATAAGAAAAATAAATATTGTGAGAGTGGCTAGAATAATATTCTGATCAATTTTCATTTTTTTGTGGAAGGATAACATTTTCTTGAAGTGTCATGTTCAGTCTGATAATGATAAATATCTGCACCTTTAGTATGAATGGCAAAACATTTTTGCTCTTCTGGGAAAGTTTGTGTAGTAAAACAATTTCTGGTCTCTCCAAATGATAGCGGACCTATGCAGATTTTTTTTTGTTCCTAAAAACAGCCACACTGAGGGTCATCAATGGAATTATATGGCTCTGGTGTGGGTTAAAGGGGTGGTTCAAGTTAAAGTTTAGTATATTCTAGAATTAGGGATGCACCGAATCCTATTCAGCCGAATCCTTGATGAAAGATTCATCTGAATACCGAACCAAATCCGAATCCTAATTTGCATATTCAAATTAGGGGCAGGGAAGGAAAAAAGTGGAAAAAAATCTTCTTTTGTGATGAAAAGTCACATGATTTACCTTCCTGCCCTTAATTTACATATGCAAATTAGGATTCGGATTCTATTCAGCCAAATCCAAATCTTGCTGAAAAAGGCAGAATCCTGAACTGAATCCTGGATTCGGTGCATCCCTATCTAGAATGGCCAATTCTGAACATCTTTTCAATTGGTATTCATTTTTTATTTTTCATAGTATTTGAACTATTTGCCTTCTTCTGCTGACTCTTTCTAGCTTTCAAATGGGGGTCACTGACCCCATCTAAAAAACAAATGTTCTGTAAAGCTACACATTTATTGTTATTGCTACTTTTTATGACTCATCTTTCTATTCAGGCCTCTCCTATTCATATTCCAGTCTCGTATTCAAATCAGTGCATGGTTGCTAGGGGAATTTGAACCCTAGCAACCAGATGGCTGAAATTGCAAACTGGAGAGCTGCTGAATAAAAAGCTAAATAAGTCAAAAACCACAAATAATAAAAAATGAAAACCAATTGCAATTTGTCTCAGAATATCACTCTCTACATCATACTAACAGTTAATTTAAAGGTGAACAACCCCTTTAAGGCAGACTCAAAACAAGAAGACGCTGTTCATAAGTATCTTTCTCACTGTGTCAAACAAGGCAGACTGTAGCCTTTGTGTAATTATTTGGCTTACTATACGTGGGTTACAAATGCATCTCCCTGCTATGTGCCTCAGCAAGGCAGTGATGATACATGCATTTAATTCTGATAATAACTGTCAGTTATCACTTTATGTTATTTGCTGTATTTATTATGCTTTTCCTTTACCACAATTGATTTTAATCTGGCCCATAACCTGTTATTATAAATAGATTGTTGTAGCTGCATCATTTACTCTATATAGGGGCACATTTACTAAGCTCGAGTGAAGGATTTGAAGTAAAAAAAACTTCGAATTTCTAAGTATTTTTTTGGGTACTTCGACCATCGAATAGGCTACTACGACCTTCGACTTCCATTCGAACTAAAAATCGTTCGACTATTCGACCATTCGATAGTCGAAGTACTGTCTCTTTAAAAAAAAACTTTGACTACATACTTCGGTAGTTTAAACCTACCGAGGTACAATGTTAGCCTATGGGGACCTTCCCCATTACTTTTCTAAGGTTTTTTAGATCGAAGGAAAATCCTTCGATCGATGGATTAAAATCCTTTGATTTCGAATTTTTCATCGATCGTAGGATTTGCGGTAAATCCTACGAATTCGATATTCGAATTCGTAGGATTTTTACCTCGAGGGTCGAATTCGAGGGTTTATTAACCCTCGATATTCGACCCTTAGTAAATGTGCCCCTAAGGGTCAGAGCACACGGGCAGATTCGGGGAGATTAGACTCTTCTTTGGGTGACAATCTCCCTGAACTGCCTTCCCCTACCTTCCCGCCGGCTAGAATGAAAAATCGCGGTGCTTCGTTTTCCGAATTTGCCCAAAGTTGCCTCACTAGGAAACTTCAGACGACTTCAGAAAATGAAGCGCCGCTAGTCCCACCCCGCTGGTGACTAATCTCCCCGAATCTGCCCATGTGCCCTTACCCTAAAAATGACCCATGAGCTGCACCCATCAGAAAGCAAGGGGCCCCATACTACTAAGTTAGCTGGGTGATCTCTTCAGCATACTTCATTATTTAGCCAGACAGACAGTGGGCTGTAGGTCCTGCCAACTAAGTAGAATAGGACACTAATTAAAAATAAATTGCTAATTGCATGTCTCATCCATGTTCTGTCCAAACTCTGCCCAGTTATCCATAATCCCAAATCCCCATTGTAACTTGCCCTGACTGGTCTCTCCTGTGATGGTGGCCCTGCCAATGAGTTGCATTGAATTATGGAAACGATATAATAATATATATTATATTATAATATTATATTATATTATAATTTTGCCTATACATATTGATATAATATATTCTACACAATAATATCTTCTATCAATATATAAGTAGGAGCTGCCATCATTGCCCTCATCATGTTATCCAAACATTTTAATGTTCAAGTTAATCTCTCTTTAAAGAAAAGCAAAAAACGTGTCTGCTCTGTCTATTATTCTCCATTACACATTTCTAACAATTGCTGATTATACAGACTAATTAGGCCTTTTGATCCCCCTGCGTTGCCTCAAACACTCAGTACAGAACCATTTGGGCTGTGGGAGCAAATCCTCTCTGTAATGTAACATTTCTTCCCGTTGACTTTGTTAATTTGTTTTGCGGGAAAAAAATCAGATTTTCTTGATTATTCCGTATTTTTCCATCCGATTTTCAAAATTTTTTTTTGGAATTTTCACCCGAAAACTCCAAAAACTTTGGGATATTGCACAAAACCCAGCGCACATCAAAAGATCTTCTTCCATTGACTTATATGCAACCTCAACAGGTCTGAGATGCCGGATCTTCTGGGAAGGGAATAAGACACAGTGGGGCACATTTACTTAGCTCAAGTGAAGGAATAGAATAAAAAATACTTCGAATTTCGAAGTATTTTTTTGGCTACTTCGACCATCGAATTGGCTACTTCGACCACGACTTTGAATCGAACGATTCAAACTAAAAATAGTTCGGCTATTCAACCATTCGATAGTCGAAGTACTGTCTCTTTAAAAAAAAAACTTCGACCACCTACTTCGCCATCTAAAACCTACCGAGCACCAATGTTAGCCTATGGGGAAGGTCCCCATAGGCTTTCCTAGCTTTTTTTGATCGAAGGAAAATCGTTCGATCGATGGATTAAAATCCTTCGAATCGTTCGATTCGAAGGATTTAATCGTTCGATCAAACGATTTTTCCTCCGATCGTTCGATCATACTAAGTGCGGTAAATCCTTAAATTTAAATTAACCCTCGATATTCGACCCTAAGTAAATGTTCAGCACGGTGTGGGAGTGGGCAGGATCAGAATTAAGTGAGCGAGAGATGTAGTATTGGATGTGGTATTGCATATGTGATTATGCATATAGCATATGGCTAGTGTTCTCTGTGCTGGTTCTGAGAAGCATTTTGTCAGTCTATCAAAGAAGCTGTCTCTGCTTTGCTGATTATTAATCATTTCTGATGCAGAATGCACTGGTGTCTACGTAGCCATGTAACATGATTCTGAATTAATTGATAGTCATCCTGACTTTATAGGAAAATATACCCCAGTTGCTCTGACTGCACATTTGGAAAAGGCTTGTGTGCAACATCTAAACTGTGGTTGCAACTCGTATTAATATATTTAAATATGTACAGACATTTTCAGTGCTCCCAGATGGATGCGTCGCATATTGTATTGGCAGTTTAAAGAGGGGATTAAGTTTATTTATAATGCAAGATCGTGTGCATGTATACTAACTGTGTTTAATTGTGTGTTTTCAGAACTTGCCTGCCCTGGTTTTGAAGATCATGAGTGGAACATTTGCCCCCATCTCTGACCGGTATAGCCCTGAGCTCCGACATCTCATCCTTAGTATGTTGAACCTTGACCCCTCCAAGAGACCTCAGTTGAATGAAATCATGGCTCACCCCATCTGTATCCCTGCACTTCTCAACCTATACAGCGACATTGGTAGTGTAAAAATGCGGTGAGTCTTTTCAGGTTAAACAGAACCATGTTATTGAATAATGCGTGGTACGGCCTTATATTGCATTTATTTTAAATACTATAATATACAGTTTTGTGCAAGGTCCATTGCAGAGTATAAGCATTATTCATATCTGGAGTATCAATTCCTGAACTAATTTAGCCACCTTTATTAACATAAGGCATCCGTTTTCTGCAGACTTGCGTTTATACCTAGGAGTGGTTTCCTTTTATTATAGTTGCACAGTATAGCACCAATTTGTCGTCCAAGATCATCCAGCATGCCTCTGTGTATCACCCCAGGGAGCAGGGTACTTGATATTTACTTAGATACTAGGTGCCCTGTACTGAGTGCTTCTGATTGATTGATATTATAATGTATTGTATTTGATCTAATCTAAAATATAATTAATCCTTATTGGAGTCCATACAATCCTTTATTGGTTAATTCATGTTTAAATGATTGTTTAGTATGGTAATACAAATAACTGACAGACTCGTTATCTGGAAAACCCCGAGTCCCAAGCATTCTGGATAACAGATCCCATACTTGTACCGTATAATACTAATAATACAAGTATTTATGTTTTTAAACCATTTAGAAATTTTGCAGGTAAAACTTTCTGAGATGCTTGCGCCAAATGGCCACCTGCACAGTTCTTTGTATAGAATAACGCAGATATTTTTTCTTACTGACCTGCAGAGTGGAAAAACCTCTTGCTTCAGTACCAGCAGCGAGTCGTGTGCGGCCTGCATCAAGGATCCCTAGTGCAAGATCCAGAGGTGAGAATGGCTGATGTTGGACTCTGCTAATAGGCATATACCGTATATACTTGAGTATAAGCCGTCCAGAGTATAAGCCAAGGTACCTAATTTTACCTCCAAAAACTGGGAAAGCTTATTGACTCGAGTATAAGCCTAGGATGAGAAATGCAGCAGCTTCTGGTAAGTTTCAATCAAAAAATTGAGGGTTTTTGCTGCCATTGGAGGTGCTGGCGTCTCGTTTTTGGATGCCGGCGAATATTCTTGGACGCCGGCGACTATACTTGGACGCCGGCGACCGTTTTTGCGCTTGACCCGAGTATAAGCCGAGGTAGAGTTTTTCAGCATATTTTGCGGGTTGAAAAACTCAGCTTATACTCGAGTATATACGGTAAATGGATTTGAACAGCTGTTCCTCCTAAAAAAATATGCAATGGCTTTCTGGTGACATTAAACAAAAGCATGGTACGTGCTGTTTAAAACAGCTTGAGCATGCACCTCTCAGACCCTCATAGGCCTATGATTAAGTGTGCACCTCTGCGAGGAGTTTGTAAGTATCACACTGAATGAATCAGAATTTCAACGTGTAAAATAAAACTGATAAAAAGGGCATTCAACAGCTGGCACTTGTTTATAATTGACATCATAATAGGCCAACTGTGATATGAGTGTGTTCAAAAAGATGTACATATTTAGTCATATCCAAGAGACAAAAGTATTATTTAGTGCTAAATTACAAGCATCTTTAACAGGGGCAACACAGTGGTGCAATGACTAGAATTCTGGGATTATAATTTCAGTTATAGCCAGGGCACCTCTGCAAGGAGTGTGTAAATCACACACACACACAATGCATCAGGATTTTAAAATGTAAAATAAAGCAGAATTGAATTAACCTCTGCCTGAGGGTCTGCGGAGTGTACACTCAAGCTACATTCGTTCACCTTCACTTTTTTCAGTTCAGTTGGTTTCAGATAGTTCCCCAGAAATAAAGACTTTTTTCCAATTACTTTACATTTTCTATTTGTAACTGTTTTTCTAGTATTGAAGTGTAAAGTTTTATTTTTCACCTTCTAAAGCAGCTCTGGGAGGGGGGGTCGCCGACCCTGTAAACTGTTCTAAATTGAGTCCCTGAGTTTCATTAAAGGCAGCTGTTAGACTTGATACAATAGTTGCTAATACTCCACAGATACTGCTGAGAAATGTATCAACAAAATGTAGCAAATTGTTACAGTTCAGATGCTCCTGGATTACTGAGCTGCCAGATCTTGATGTGCGGGTCGGGATTTCCCCGACCCTAATCCTCCCTCCCTTAGCCCACACCCGCATCTGCGCTTCCGGGTTGCTTTTATAGACCCGCCCACCGATGACATCACAAAAGGGGCGGGACGAGCAGGCACAGCGTATGTAAAAAACGAAGTCGGCATTTGACTGTGGCAGGCGGAGAGGGCAGGAGAAGAGCTCAACCCGCAAAGAAGTGTGTGAGGTCGGCCTGAAAAACCAGAGACAGGAACATTACACTTGGATGTCGCGTTTAAGCGACTTTCTGTGTATTAATGAGATTTAAACTTAATCTTGAATATAAATATTATAATCTATAAAAGAAGAGCCAAGCTTTGAGCACCCAAATTTCCCTTTTGAGTGATGAAGAGCTGTTTAATAAAATCTGCTTTATTTTTAACACACAGCCGCCAGAATTCCAGCAGAAACTCTTAAAAGCTCGAGCTGAAAGTAATTTTAAAAATTCTTAGCACATGTTGTTAACAATAGTATAATTTCCATTGTGCATGAATATTTGTCCTAACAGTTTGTTGCCAGAGGGCCTCCTACACAAGTAAGCAACCAAGTGTGCAAATGCTTTTACATATTTATATTCTTTTTTTGTCCTTACATGCTCTATTACTTTTCCCATTGAATCCTCTGTAATATTTACTAAATTCAGAATAAAGGTCCCCATACTACACAGGCAGATATAAACTGCTGACAGATAAAGTCGGCACCTTATTGGGCTTTCCCACGGGCTTCTCTGATTGATATCTGATGTTGATTGGGCAGGTTTAAAAATCCCATTGGATCAAGGACTACATTGGCTTGTTGATGTGGTTCTCATTCCGACCACCCTTTATATTCTCCTCCTTGTGATCCAATCGTTGGGCCCTAGGGCTTACGATCAGATAAGCCTGATGTCACCTACAAGGTGGCATATTGGGGACAGATCCGCAACCTTGCCAAACAAGCAAATATCTGTATGTATGGCCAGTTTAAGGCTCTCATTGTGCAATGCTGGAAGGGATTGACATGAGGAATATATAAACTCTTTACAGCACTGTGGAATATGTCAGTGATATATAAATAAAGCATAAAAATAAGAACAGGCTTCTGAACATTACATTGATGTTATTGCTGAGAATGTTGTTAAGTGGATCAGTGGTTACAGTAAATTGTAATATACTGAATTGTTATAGGTGGCCGAATTGGACATTCTCCAGCAAAGCCAAGTATCCCACCTCCTCTCTCTTCTGTATACACTTGGGGAAGTGGGATTTCAAACCCTTTACGCCTCCCCATGTTGAACACTGAAGTTGTACAGGTCTCAGCAGGGAGAACTCAGAAGGCCGGAGTCACCAAATCTGGACGACTAATCATGTGGGAGGTAAGTAGGTGCAAACACAAACCCAGGCCCATTCCTATGTTAGAGTCAGAAGTTTCTTGCAGTAATGTAGATGAAGTACTTCTTTAGATTAAGCAACTTCAACAATAACCCTGGCCTTATGGGAAAGAATGAAAGTATAGATGACTTAGGGATACTCATGGCTCCTCTGTACTTGCAGAAGGTTGTGCCCACATTGATATTTATATTACAAGTTACAGCACACTCTGGAGCAAGGCAGCAGTGCACTTTACCTGTATCACAACTAGGGATGCACCGAATCCAGGATTCGGTTCGGGATTTGGCCAGGATTCGGCCTTTTTCAGCAGGATTCGGCCGAATCCTTCTACCCGGCAGAACCGAATCCGAATCCTAATTTGCATATGCAAATTAGGAGCGGGGAGGGAAATTGCGTGACTTTTTGTCAGAGAACAAGGAAGTAAAAAATGTTTTCCCCTTCCCGCCCCTAATTTGCATATGCAAATTAGGGTTCGGATCCGGATTCGGACTCTTTCACGAAGGATTGGGGGGTTCAGCCGAATCCAAAAAAGTGGATTCGGTGCATCCCTAATCACAACCAGGCAATAAGTACAGGGATCCCCTTGTGTGACACAAAGGAATGCTCGTGTTGCCATCCAAAAACATCTCGTGCATCTTTTGCAAAGCAAACACAACTTTTGCACCAGGATTGACATATAACTCACACATTTTGGAATGTCATTTTAAATGGAAGAAAAAGTGGTATAAATGGAAGGAAATAAATGGAAGAAAAAATACATTGAGTTTAAACTAATTGTTCAGTGTAAAGATAAAAACTGGGTAAATATATTGTATGTACAAAATAACAAATGTATCTAATATAGTTAGTTAGGCAAAAATGTAATGTATAAAGGCTGGAGTGAGTGGATGTGTAACATAATAGCCAGAACACTACTTCCTGCTTTTCAGCACTCTTGGTTTCCACCGATTGGTTACCAGGCAGTAACCAATCAGTGACCTGAGGGGGGGCCACATGGGACATATCTGTTGCTTTTGAATCTGAGCTGAATGCTGAGGATCAATAACAAACTCACTGAACAGAAATGTCCCATGTGGCCCCCCGTATAGTCACTGACTAACTCAGAGTTAAAGAACTGAAAAGCAGTTCTGGCTATTATGTTACACATCCAGTCACTCCAGCCTTTATACATTACATTTTTGTAACTATATTAGATACAGGAATCTATTTACCCAGTTGTTATTTTTACCCTGAACTGTTCCTTTAAGGTTCAGTTTATCACATAGGCGCCACAGTTGGCTTCACCGACCAGCATGATCCCTGCAGGGATTTTAACTCTGCAAAGTGCAGCTGAGTTCTCTCAAATAGGCCCACATGCGGGCAACAAGACCTTTACTAGCAATTCTACTGCTGCTCTTCATGGACGTGGCAGTGAAACAAACTGACACTTAATATCCTTTGATGTCACCTAGGAAGAGCAATAGCACCCCAAATCATTAGTAGTTCATTGCACAGCCCTGTATTTAGTGTTACTCATTGCTAATAATACAGACTGGGATTACAGCATATCCCCAGCAAGTATTGCTGGAAAAGCATTTCTCAGTGAGTGTAACTGCAGCCTGGCAGTAGTCACTAAGGGGTAATTTACTAAAAACTGATTTTTTATGGTCTGAGTTTTAAAAGGGAAACCCCACTTTTTGTGGAAAAAAAACCTAGAATTTTTCAAGATTTATTATTTCCCCAGGCTGCTAAAAGTAAAAAGTACAGGTATGGTAGCTTTTATCCAGAATACTCAGGACCTGAGCATTCTGGATAGATCTTCCTAGGTCTACTAGAAAATCATATAAACATTAAATAAACCCAAGAAGCTGGGTTTGCGTCCAATAAGGATTCATTATATCTTAGTTTGGATGAAGTACATGGTATGGTTTTATTATTAAAGGGAAATAGAAAATAATATCCCATACCTGTACTCCATCTCAAACCTGCCAAGGTCATGCAGAAGTGAATGGCAGATGTCCCTTTTACAATTGGAAGATATCATGATCTGCACTGGATTTCATACAATAATCCAAATAATTCACGTTTTTTTGGGGCGATAATACAAAAAAAAATCACATCTGGAAAAAAAAACGTTCGGATGTATTCACGATTCTATCGAGCCTTTTCCTGCACCCGAGTTTTTCGAGTTAATTTATTAATAAATAAGGTAAAATTGTGGATGAGCGTTTGGTCCAAGTTTTTTTTACTAAAATAATGAGACATTTAGAGATTTTAGTAAAAATGTCTGTTTTCAGGGTTTATTTAGTGAAGGAGGTGCAAGGATTTGCTCCAGTTAGGAACTTGTGTGCAGGAGCATAAAATGTATGTACACGAATGAAGAATTTATAAGAAGCTTTTGTAATTCCATTTATCTGCTCCTGTTTAATTGGTTTGAGTGAACTGGTTGTCGTGTGCATCCAGATTTCTTCTAAATATTTGTTTTCTGTTTGCAACCACGTGCAATTGAAGGCTTCCTCATAGGTGAGAAAAATAACTTCATTCTGTGCCTGTATCTTGATTTGTGTGTGTGTCGTACTGATTAATGCATCATTTTAATGTATGTGAAAACACAATCGTTTTCATTTCAAAGGTAATTCATTTATGCAAGTTGTGCAAAGATCAATCTGTAATTAGCCGAGTGTTATATAATGGGATTATTATCTCTGTTCATTTCAAGCACTTAGAATATGTAAGTGAACGTTACAAAACTATTCTATACATGATGGATAATTTGCACTTGTTATTCTCCCTCACTTTATGAACTTAAGGTGCATCTGTTGCAAAACATTTTTTAATTAGTCACATGCATTAATACATACTGTTATTTTCAGGCAACTCCTGTTGGAACTGGATCTTCTTCCCTTCCTGGATCCATTGACCATGCTCAGCCTCAGTTCATCTCTCGTTTCTTAGAGGGCCAATCTGGAGTTACGATCAAGCACGTTTCTTGTGGAGACCTATTTACTGCATGCCTAACAGGTACACACCAACTTGCTCTATTACTGTGCATTTAATCTTAAAGGAGAATTCAACCCTTTTCCAAAAAAAAACCCTACCCCCCCAGCTTAGCTGCCCCAGGGAAATGCCCCTAACTTTATACTTACCCCTCGGTGCAGATTCAGGGATCGCAGTTCACGGCAGCCATCTTCGGGGTCTTTGGTAATCTGAGAATGAGATTGGCGCATGCGCAGTTGGAGCAATTCCCTGGTTTGCGGCAACTCCCCATGTGTCGAATTCGACGGAAATTGCAGAATCGCAAGAATAAGACATGAAGACCCAGATGGCTGCCATGAACTGTGATCCCTGAATCTGCACCGAGGGGTTAGTATAAAGTTAGGGGCATTTCCCCGTTGGGGGGCAGCTAGGCTGGGGGGGAGGAGGGAGGGGGTCTGTGAGGGGTGGGAGGTAGGGTTTTTTTTGGTAAAGGGTTGAATTCTCCTTTAAAGGAGAAGGGAAGGAAGGATTGTAATCACTCACAGGGCAGCCATCAGGGGGTTAAAGGGGATAGAGTTGTAGGGGGCCCGAGGGTAAGAGAGGCCTGGCCACGCTGCACTTTCTTGATTAGCCGGGCCCCCTGCTTTCTTGAGAGCTGCTGACTTCGGGAAGGCAGGGCGGGAGCACATGGGGAGGTATCTTCTGTCCATTACTTCCCCTTATTGGTCACTGAGTTTAAGTCCCAGCTCAGCTGCTCAGAGATTGGATAGCTGAGGTTTGAACTTCTCCTCCAGCTCATCCAATCACCATGCAGCTTTACCAGGACTTGAAATTCTGTGACCAATAAGGGAAGACAATGCTTCTGTAGTTGGCAGCTCACTTACAGCAGGTGGGCCACACTAATGAAGTAAGTGTAACATGGCAGGGCCCCCCTAAAGGTAACCCTTTGTGGTCCCTGTTGTGTGGTGGGGCCCTGGGCACCAAATTTTTTTTAAACTTCAGGGGGGCAAGTTTTTTTACATGGACGTTTAAGTGGGCCCTGGCCACCAATTTTCTTATAATGTGGGGGGGGGGCCCTGGCCACCAATTTTTTTCCCCATGTGGGGTCCTAGCTACCAATATTTTTTAATGGGGGGTCCTGACCACAAATGTTTTTTTCAATGGGGAGGCCCTGACCACCAATATTTTTTTATTAACATGTGGGAACCATAGCCACCAATGTATTTTCTTTTTAGTGTGAACCTGTAGGTGGGGCTTTTGGTGGGCGCAGCCCAGGAAATGTTTTCGTATGGGGCCCTGAGATTTCTGATGGCGGCCCTGATCACTCACCTCCTACCTCATTGGTGTAGAGTTAAAAGTAGGGATACACCGAATCCGCTATTTTGGATTCGGCCAAACCCCCGAATACTTTGCCAAAGATTCAGCCGAATAACGAACCAAATCCTAATTTGCAAATTAGGTTGGGTAGGGGGAAAAAATTTTACTTCCTTGTTTTGTGAGAAAAGTCACGCGATTTCCTTCCCTGCCCCTAATTTTCATATGCAGAGTAGGATTCGGATTAGGTTCGGCCGGGCAGAAGGATTCTGCTGAAAAAGGCCAAATCCTGGCCGAATCCCGAACCGAATCCTGGATTCGATGCATCCATAGTTAAAAGCCAGCTTTTATGCTCTGCTGCACATCGGTCACTGGGTTTTGAAGATAGAAGGAAGGAAAAGGATTGTTTACTATAACACATGTGAGCCTTAATGGTAGGGGTGCACCGAATCCAGGATTCGGTTCGGGATTCGGCCTTTTTCAGAAGGATTCGACCTAAACTGAGAATGAGACGGAAATTGCCGAAGCACCGGAAGAAGACACATATGCAAATTAGGATTCGGTTCAGTATTCGGCTGAATCTTTTGTGAAGGGATTTGGGGGTTCAGCCGAATCCAAAATAGTGGATTCGGTGCATCCCTACTTAAAGGAAAAGTAACATCAAAAAATGATAGTGTTTTAAAGTAATGAAAATATCATGTAGTGTTACCCTGCAAATGTGTTTGCACTTTCATTTTTTTATGTCACTGTTCCTTTAAGCGAGATGCTTAAAGTTTCTTTTCATTTTCACTATATTTTTCTTGTGTTAAGGTAACCCTGTTAAGTCCTAATGTGCTCATCAGAGAAGAGAAGCTTTGTTTCTCTTTGGCAGTTGATGTTAGACTGGTTTCTGATTTCTGTAGAAGTTAATGTTGTGTGACTACTTTCTGACTTTCTGACTGTCGGCGTTGTGTGACTGCTTCCTGCCATTAGCCTCAGATGTTCTCAATATTAAATGTTCTAGAAATGATGTGCAGCAGATAATGATTTTCTTCCTATTTCCAGACAGGGGTATTATTATGACATTTGGTAGTGGGAGCAATGGTTGCCTTGGACATGACAATTTTAATGATGTTACTCAGGTAAGAGTGATTTTCTATATACTGTATTTAACATGGTTATGTAGCACAGAGACACCAGCTTTTAGGGCCTTGTAGAGATATGCTACTGTAAATATTATAAAAATGAATTAAAAAAAACTGATGGTTATAATGCACTTAAAGGAATTGTTCAGTATAAAAATAAAAACTGGGTAAATAAATAGGCTGTGCAAAATAAAAAATGTATCTAATATAGTTAATTAGGCAAAAATGTAATGTATAAAGGCTGGAGTGACTGGATGTCTAACATAATAGCCAGAACACTACTTCCTGACTGTACTTCTAACTGACTAGCGTATATACTCGAGTATAAGCCGAGTTTTTCAGCCCCCAAAATATGCTGAAAAACTCTACCTCGGCTTATACTCGGGTCAAGCGCATAAACGGTCGCCGGCGTCTAAGAGTAGTCGCCCGCGCCTAAGAATAGTCGCCGGCGTCCAAGAATAGTCTCCAAGAATATTCACCGGCATCCAAGAATGGTCGCCGGCATCCAAAAACGAGACGCCGGCACCTCCAATGGGAGCAGAAACCCTCAATTTTTTGATTGAAACTTACCAGAAGCTGCTGCATTTCTCACCCTAGGCTTATACTCGAGTCAATAAGCTTTCCCAGTTTTTGGAGGTAAAATTAGGTACCTCGGCTTAGGTACCTCGGCGTATATACGGTACATTGAAAAATGTTTTATTTTGCACAGCCTATTTACCCAGTTTTTATTTTTACACTGAACTGTTCCTTTAAGTGTTATGAAAGTAATATGGTTATTTTCAGTATATGCCAATGATATGCTGAAGATCTGACATTACTTGATTATATTAAAGGATGCGTATTGCTATATTATCAACTAAAATTTAGTGCACAGAATTAGTATAAATGCTACAGGCTCAGTGCTTCATATACAGATCACATAACCAGTAATTCTTCTCTTGCCTTTATTCATATCTGCCATTCACATTATTATTAAGCATGTGCAGGATGCATTATTTTTTGTTTTAAATCATACAACAAAATTGAAATTTTCATATTTCCATATACGCACAACTTCCCTTAGCATTTCAGATATTGGTTTATGTGAACTGAATGATATGAGACATTTATTGGCTTTGTGCACAATTTGCATTGGACCATTATTCATTCCGCTACATTTTACTTGTACAACTCAATTCCCTCTCCCTCTAATCTTAACTCTTGCCTCAAAATCTTTGCACCTAATCCCACCTTTGCAACATCCCCTTACTAACCACTCCCTATTACAGCCAAATTATCTTCTAACATACACACAAACTGTTTCTCTGCAATGCCCTTACCTGTCACTGTCAAGTCACAGAACTAGTTACCAACCACATTTTTCCATTAGAGGTTGTCCAACTAGATGACATGCCATTTCTTGGTCAGCTTATAAGTCTTTATTGATTGTACATATTATACACTAAAACATACACAGACATACAGTGGAGTAACTACATATCACTGGACCCCACAGCAAATTATTTTTTAGGCCCCCAAAATGTCCTGTTTTACCAATATTTATTGAAATTGTATATAAATGAAAGACTCATGGGGCCCCTATACCTCTTGGGGCCCCCCTGCAGCTGCAGGGTCTGCTTCCTCTGTAGTTACGCCCCTGCAGACATACACTAGCACTGATAAAACTAAAACGTATTTGATATTTATTATTGACATACTCTCCATAATAAACAGTGAGAATTGCCTTTAAGGGTAAGGGCACACGCTGCTATTACAGGAGATTAGTCACCCAGCGATAAATCGCTTCTTCGGGCGACTAATCTTCCCGAACTGCCTTCCTGCTGGCTAGAATCTAAATCGCCAGCAGGATGGCACTCGGAGCGATTCGTTTTCCGAAGTCGCCTGAAGTTGCCTCACGAGGAAACTTTGGGCGACTTCAGAAAGTCAAAGCGATCCGACTGCCATCCTGCTGGCTAGAATGTAAATCACTGCCGGGAGTTCAGGGAGATTATTCGTCTGAAGAAGAAGCGATTTGTCGCTACGCGTCTAATCTCCCGAAATAGCAGCATGTGCCCTAGCCCTAAAGGACAACTAAACCCAAAAATGAATATGGTTAAAATGCCATATTTTATATAGTGAACTTATTGCAGGAGGCTAAAGTTTGAGCTTGTCAATAGCAGCAATGATCCAGGACTTCAAACTTGTCACAGAGGGTCACCATCTTGGAAAGTGTCTGTGACACTCACATGCTCAGTGGGCTCTGATTGGCTGTTGAGAAGCTAAGTTTAGGGCTCGTCACTAATTATCCAGCAGAAAATGAGCTTCCCTGGCTGTAATATAAGCTGATTGAATGCTGATTATTCAATTCTGATGCTAATTGCGCTGGTTTCTGTGCTGCCATGTAGTAATTATGTGTATTAATTACTAATCAGCCTTATATTGTGACATTTCTATTCTATGTGTACTGTATATTGTGAGTGGCTCCCTAAGCTCAGTAAGTGACAGCAGCACAGAGCATGTGAATCAGTGAATCAGCAGAAAAGAAGATGGGGAGCTACTGGGGCATCTTTGGAGACACAGATCTTTACTGCTAAAGGGCTGTGGTTGCCTTGGGCTGGTACAGAAGCACAAAAACATCATTTCTAACTACTTCTTTAGTTAGACTTAAGTATGGCATCCTGGTGTGATTATTGCGTAAATATGGAATTGGTTATTGAAGGAAGTGAGTAAAAATACAAGAAAGTATGTGATAATACCCTGAGGGCAAAGTCACATGAGGTAATTACAGGCTCTTTCACTAATTAAGTCATGGCCAGATGCCGACAAAGGTCAGGGACAACCCTGGGAACATTAGTGCTTGACTGGTACATTGTGATTGCTAGCCAATGAATCAACAATATCTTAATAAACATGAGTAAAGATTGGTGCAATTAAGGAAGACCGAGTCCCTCCACTTGAGAAACAATTGAAGAATGTCTGTCCTGCAACCTTCGATTTGTCTGATTGATGCTGGGGGCTATAGTTCAACACATCGGGGGCTGCAGTTTAAACATCATGGATAGAAATGCTGAAAATATCCATCACATACTGTGCAATTTTTAAACGTTCTCCTAAGGTTTAGGCCAAACCCTTAAACGGGCAACATTCAGCTGTTCCTGAGCCAGTGTCAAGACTGACACCCCCGTGCTGTTTTGGTCATAGAGAACACACTGTCCCATGTACTGTAGAGTCATTTTCTGTGGAATATTCACCAAATGTGCCATAATAATTAGTTTGAGTTGACTTTAAATAATAAACTCCCAGCCAGTCTCCAGTTTCTATCATATTACCATTCATGTGTCTTATTCCTGATCCCAAATAAAATGATTATCTCCTCAATCCTGTTATAATTCTAAGAAAACAAAATCACTATCTTAAAAAGTCTAGATAATTCCTGTTTATATGGAAGAGACTTGCACTGGGCTGTCAGTTTTGACGTTGGTGAGACAGTGACCTTGCTGTCAGACATATTGTGAGTATATTCTGATTTAGCGCTGGTTTGAGTGAAGCTTTCTTTGCTCTTCCCACAGCCAAAGATCGTGGAGGCTCTCCTGGGCTATGAGATAGTTCACGTGTCCTGCGGGGCTTCACATGCCATTGCCGTATCCAATGAAAAGGAGGTGTTTTCCTGGGGCCGCGGGGACAATGGTGAGGCTTGTGCTCATCTTTCTGCACCTAAATCTTTGCCTTTCTCTGTAAACTTGTCATTATCACACAGATTATGCAGAACACACATCACGTCTTGTTAACTAATGTTTTTCCCCATGAACAGCTTATTGGTGCGTACATGAAGCCCAGAGCAATACTGGGTGATTCAGTGTAGATGGTGGCAGCAAAGTGGCTTCACTATATATATATATATATATATATATATATATATATATATATATATATATATATATATATATATATATATATGATTTGACAATGGTTATTGTGACGTAAATATTATTATTATTATTATATATAAGTGATGTTGGATTGTCACCTGGCTACAAACTGCCTCTTCTTCGGACGACTAATCTCCCCGAAAAGCCTTCCCGCCGGCTAGAATCTAAATCGCCGGCGGGATGGCACTCGGAACGCTTTGTTTTCAGAAGTCGCCCGAAGTTGCCTCACGGGGAAACTTCAGAAAACTATGTGCTCCGAGTGCCATCCTGCCAGCGATTTAGATTCTAGCCGGCGGGAAGGCTTTTCGGGGAGATTAGTCGTCTGAAAAAGAGGCAGTTTGTCGATGGGCAACTAAATTTTCCCGAATCTTAGCGTGTACCCTTACCCTAAAGCTCCCCATAGACGCTACGATTCTTCTTGCCGAACGACCGATTTTTAGTGAAGTCCGACCAATCCTTTGAAATTATTGTGCGGTTAGTGGGATTCGAACGATCGTACATCTTTCGACTTTTCGGCCGACATCTGTCAGGAAATTGATTGGCCAGGTCAAATAAATCTTTGTGGGTCCCAGTGCAATGTATCTATGTTTGCAGGGCCAATCAAGCAGCTCCCCTTTGTTTTCCTGCCAAATTGGTCTTTTTAGTTGATGGTAAATTCGTACGATCGTTCTGAGAAGATCGTGGTCTCACGATGAGGATCTGATCTTTTAAAATTCTCAGCATCTATGGCCAGCTTAAGTCTACTAGAAAATTATTTAAACATTAAATAAACCCAATAGGCTGCTTCTTTTTCCAATAAGGATTAATTATATCTTAGTTGGGATCAAGTACAGGCTACTGTTTTTTTATTACAAAGAAAAAATAAATCATTTATGAAAATTTGGATTATTTGGATAAAATAGAGTCTATGGAAGACGGCCTTCTGTAATTTGGAGCTTTCTGGATAACGGGTTTCCGGATAACGGATCCCATACCTGTTCATGGTAGTGACGTTTTTGCACTTTTTTCAAACTAACTTACTATGTATTTACAATGGTTGTAAAGGTATTTGTATAATATTTGCTGTTGTGTCTCTTGCTGTCTACTGCACTGCTGGTTCTGACTATTCAACAATGTATGAACTGAGAAACCTTTGAAGAAGAAGGCAAAAACCATCGGTGAGCTGGTTTTGCTCCATTGTTTCAAGAACTACGATTGCAGAAAGTGACAGGCAGATACTGCTCTTCAGTGACAAATAGCTTTAAAACATTTAAAGGAGAAGGAAAGTTTAAAACTATGTAAGCTTCATCAGAAAGTTCTATATAAATACACCAGTAAACCCTCAAAGTAATGCTGCTCTGAGTCCTTTGTCAAAAGAAACAGCACATTTCTTTCCTTCTATTGTGTACTCATGGGCTTCTGTATCAGACTAACTGTTTTCATCTTAAACCTCTTTGCCCTGGGCTTGAGCATGCTCAGTTTGCTCCTCTCTCCCTCCCTGCTGTAATCTGAGCCCAGAGCTATGAGTGAGCAGGGAGAGACTCAGGCAGGAAGTGATGTCACATCAAGCTAATATGACAGCTGCTATCCTAAACAAACAGTGAGAGCTTCTAGAGCTGATTACTCAGGTATGATAAAGCATTCTACAGAATAAATATAGTGTTATAGCTTGTACTATTGTGGCTAATGTATTGGCAATAAACTGTTTCAGTAGCTTTCCTTCTCTTTTAATGTGAATGTATTTTAGAAAGATGCTTAGAATTACAATCTCTTTCATTATGCTGCTGGTTGTATTTTTGGTTTACATCGCCTTTAATATATAGCCTTGCCCATTGTATCCAATGATACATTTATGTTCTAATTGCTGCAATTTCCATCGTTTCTCTTGGCAGGGAGACTGGGTTTAGGCAGTCAGGATTCTCATAACTCTCCCCAGCAAGTCCACATCCCACAGGAGTACGAAGCGCAGAAGATCGTGTGCGGCATCGACAGCTCCATGATACTCACAGTTGCCAATCAGCTCTTGGCCTGTGGGAGTAACAGGTGAGCATTCCATCTTGCTCCAGGGCAGTCAGAACACCCCATTCTGCTGTCAATTAAAAATGAAAATTCAAGTTAAATAATTCATAACTAAAAAATGCGCTTTGGAATGAGGAATGGAATTTTTCCTTTTTAATATATTCAATGACTTTGTGTCAGAATGATTCTATCAGACATACTTCCCTCTGTTAATTCATTGGGTACAAAGGGTGTTTGGCAAACGCCACTCCTTGTAGGTGTTCTGGCTAAACAACACATTTCCTGCAATGCCTGAGATATGAAGCAAATCAGCCGGCGTAAATAGGGTGTTGTTACACAGATTTGCTATCATAGCATCAATTAAGCTGCTTTACACAGATCCAGTCCTGTTCTTTTCTTTACAGTGGATTTACAAACGGCCATCTTGCTGCAAAAGGTGTAGTCTACACTGGGGTAGCAGTGTTTTTATAGTTTTTGAATAATTTGCCATCTTCTTCTGACAGGGGCGATTCTTGCTATAATGCCGCCCGAGGCGGCCTTCTTTCGCCGACCCCACCCCTCCCCACGGCACTAAACTTTACAGCGCACATGGATGTCACTGACCCCATCTAAAAACAAATGCTCAGTAACAGGGTTGGACTGGGGGGCCCGGGGCCCACCAGGGCTGCTTCCTTAGGGCCCCCTCCGCGCGTGTGCACAATAGGAGCGAACAAGTGCACTATGTTTTTGCAGCGACTGAAGTGGCTCAGGGTGTGAATCTGGGCCGACGAGGCCCATAATAGACAGAGGTCCACTGGGTTCTTTTCCAGGAGCCCTCCGGCCAAGTCCGACCCTGCTCCGTAAGATTACAAATGTATTGTTATTGCTACTTTTTATTACTTGTCTTTCTATTCAGGCCTCTCCTTTTCATATTCCAGTCTCATATTCAAATCAGTGCATGGTTGCTAGGGTAAATGGGACCCTAGCAACCAGATGAAATTGGAAACTGGAGAGCTGCTGCATAAAGATCTAAATAACCCAAGAACCACAAATAATAAAAAACAAAACCAACTGCAAATTATCTTAGAATATCCCTCTCTACATCCTACTAAAGGTTAATTTAAAGGTGAACAACCCCTTTAAGAGAGGGGCTTATTCATTTCAAATGTATAATGAGCTGCTGTTTTTTCCTGTTACATCCTAAAGTTGCTGTTTATACTAGGGATACACCGAATCCAGGTTTCCGTTCGGGATTCAACCAGGATTTGACCTTTTTCAGCAGGATTCAGCCAAGTCCTTGTTCCTGGCCGAACTGAATCCGAATTCTAATTTGCATATGCAAATTGTGGGCAGGGTGGGAATTCATGTGACTTTTCGTCACAAAACAAGGAAGGAAACAAATTTTTTCCACTTTTTCCTTTACCACCCCTAATTTGCATATGCAAACTAGGATTCGGTTCGGTATTCGGCTGAATCTTCCACAAGTGATTTGGGGATTAGACCGAATCTAAAATAGTGGATTTGGTGCATCCCTAGTGACAAGTGACCCAGCCTTCTGATGGCTTGGAATAAATAAGGAACGGCAACTTATGTATAAATTCCAAAATTAATAAAAGCTCTTTTCTGTTATTCAGAATGATATAAAGTCATTAACCTACCTGCACCTTTGGGTGGTATAAAACAACCGCTTTATAGAGGTTGTTCTAATATTCATGAATTAGGCATTTGAATATCTATTGATTAAAAAGAGATTTCATACCAGTTCTAGTCCATATTCCGAATTCTTCCAACTTTGTGCATTTCTCCCACGGTCACATTATGTCAAGGGAGCAATAAAAATGACTGAAAAATGTGATCATGCAGGTCTGTGGCACACTCTCAATGTAAGTTGCTTTAACATCTGCCTGCAAGGGATTGGCTAGCTGCAGTTGCGATTCCGGTGAAGAATCCGCCTGAAGCAGCTCCTGTCTTGTTTTTTTTTTCGTTGTACAGTAACGAATTTTTAAAAACATTTTTTTGATGTTACTGGTCCCTTAAACTGTATGATTCCAGTAATGCAGATGCAGTCAGGGCGCAGGAGGGACAGGGCTTTTAATGCTGGATTTAGGGTGGATCATGGTTCGGGTGCATAATGATGTTTGACGTGGCAAGTTGGCTTTGTGAGGATGGTGGAATGTAGGAATTGTTTTTGCTTTATTGGTGTCTACTAAGTGGGCAGGATCTATAGCTCTGTGTTATCAAGTCGGGAGTGAACTAATAACTGGGCCGTCATTGTCTCTGAGATCCTTGCTAAGTAGTACAGGGCTCCATGATTTCTGATGGTGGCCCCGGCAATCAGTATTTCGTATAGAACAATAACCATGTTTACTGCTCATTAAAATACAGATTGCTTTAGATTTTTTACCGTTTTTCTGCCCTGGAATGATTTGTTCCAGCACATAAAATAAAAGCACTGATCTTGAACCCCCATATAACAGTATGGTGTGCCACCGCTCAACATATAAATACATTCATCTGCTTTGTTACTTGCAGCAGTGTTAATAAACGCTAAAAAACAGGGGTGTTCAAAAGGTAGATTGGGATCTACCAGTAGACCCTTCGGGTCAGGGCACACAGGCAGATTCAGGGAGATTACTTGCCCGGCGCAAATCTCCTCTTCTTTCGGGGCGACTAATCTCCCTGAACTGCCTCCCCTGCCTTCCCGTCGGCTAAAATGTAAACTGCCGATGGGATGGCACTCGGATCACTTCAGCTTTCCAAAGTTTCCTTGTGAGGCAACTTAGGGCGTCTTCGGAAAACGAATCACTTGGGGGCCCATTCACTAAGCTCGAGTGAAGGATTCGAGGAAAAGACGTAGAATTTTGAAGTGTTTTTTGGGCTACTTCGACCATCGAATGGGCTACTTCGACCTTCGACTTCAAATCGAAGGATTCAAACTAAAAATCGTTCGACTATTCAACCATTCGATAGTCGAAGTACTGTCTCTTTAAGAAAAAACTTCGACCCCCCCCTAGTTCGCCATCTAAAACCTACCGAACTCAATGTTAGCCTATGGGGAAAGTCCCCATAGGCTTTCCTAAATTTTTTTGGTCGAAGGATATTCCTTCGATCGTTGGATTAAAATCCTTCGAATCGTTCGATTCAAAGGATTTAATCGTTCGATTCAAAGGATTTAATCGTTCGATTCAAAGGATTTAATCGTTCGATTCAAAGGATTTAATCGTTCGATTCAAAGGATTTAATCGTTCGATCGAAGGATTATTCCTTCGATCGTTCGATCGCAGTATTTGCGCTAAAATCCTTCGACTTCGATATTCGAAGTCGAAGGATTTTAATTCCCAGTCGAATATCGAGGGTTAATTAACCCTCGATATTCGACCCTTGATGAATTTGCCCCTTAGAGTGCCATTCTGCCTGCAATTTACATTTTAGCCGACGGTAAGGTAGTTTGGGGAGATTAGTCGCCCAAAGAAGAGGAGATTTGTCGCTGGACGACTAATCTCCCCAAATCTGCCTGTGTGCCCTGACCCTTAGGTGGTGATCAGTAGATCTCAAGACACTGTCAACAAACAGCTTGTCTAAATCACCCTCCTGTTTCATTCTTTTCATTCAGATATTTATTATGTTAAGGTTACATAAGAAATCGTTTTTTTGTCAAATATACAATTTTCGGATAAATAAATATTTAAGTAATATTTTCTATGGAACAGAATTCTAACAGTGCTGTTATGGATGTAGATCATAATGAGACAACTTCACTAAAAGTAGATCCTGCATTAGTAAAGTATGGGCCCTCCTGTGTTAGGATTAAATGTGCCCCCTAATTTTAGTTAGCACAGCCTGAACTGCATTTATATCTTCTTAAAGCTTTTTATCTGATTAAAATAGCAACAGGCATTGCATTTATTACATTAGTGCATATCTAAATTTACTGGAAGCAGTTATAAATTATTCATGAAAAGTATATATATGTTAACTGTGCTACTTAAAAGCAGCATTAACTTATCAGCTAAGGAGGGAGGCTCAGAGAATAAGGAAACTGTTCCAAATAGCAGGAAAGCTGGGGGGGGGGGTTAATGGTTTGCATTGCATGGAATTAACCCACAAGCTTTTTGGTAGATGAAAAATTCGCCCAAAAAGCTTTTTCACTCCTGTGACACAGACATTTATTTTATCATCCTTTCCCCTAAGACCCTGTGCCCTCCTCCTGGCTCAAGCATGGCCCTAATGTTCCCACTCCTACATGAACAGACATTTGGATTCTATTCTGTCTTCCACCACATTCCATTGTTCTTTTAATTATACCGAAATAATGCCAAGTCAGCTGCCTTTGACCCCCCTGTACTTGTACCTGCCATACAACTTTGTTCTTATTCCTCGACTTAAAAACCTCTGGAATGTGTTATCTTCTTTTGGATTAACGGCTATCTTATTGCCCAGAAACTTCTTTACTCAATGCAAATGCAGCTTTTTGGGTAGGACTTCATGGACGATTTCCGCGTGATCCGACGCACTGTGCAAAAGTGCAGGCGTCACGTCGGATGCAACAGAAATAAGGTAAGTAATGGAAATGTCTGATGAAGTCTCAGCATTGATCCGACACTACACGACTGTCGGATGCAGACGCAGCGTCTGCATCCGACAGTCGTGTCGCGGCGGATCAACATTGCGACACCATCCGACAATGCATTCACTTACCTTATTTCTGTCGCATCCGATTTGACGCCTGCATTTTTGTACAGCTCCAAAATCGTCCGTGCAGGGGGGCCCAGGTGGGATAGGGGGCCCCATGAGGTCTTAACTAATGAACAATTATAATATATATTGGTAAAACAGTGCAATCTCTGGATATAATGGGGACCCTAAAATTCATTGGCTGTGGGGCCCAGTAACATCAAGTTATACCAATGTTTAAAGAAATCATCTTTTTCTATTTATTTAATATATATAATTTTCAGTTTCTCTATATCCTACAGTTTTTATTGATTCCTACTCCCTTTATGAAAATTTACATTCTCTATTCACAAGTAATAATCCCCAGCTCTGCTGATGTTTAGGGTTTATGAATCCTCTGTATAGTTTGTATAGCGCAAGGAACTGACAATCGAAGGACTGCAACAACGAACTGGACAGGAGAGATTAGAAATAGAGGTACATTAGAAAAGAGCTGTAGGTAAAATATACCGGAGCAGAGCAAAATGATGCTTAATAAAGAAGTATCGTAAATACTCGAGTATAAGCCGTCCCGAATATAAGCCGAGGTACCTAATTTTACCTCCAAAAACTGGGAAAGCTTATTGACTCGAGTATAAGCCTAGGGTGAGAAATGCAGCAGTTTCTGGTAAGTTTCAATCAAAAAATTGAGGGTTTCTGCTCCCATTGGAGGTGCCGGCGTCTCGTTTTTGGATGCCGGTGACCATTCTTGGATGCCGGTGAATATTCTTGGAGTCTATTCTTGGACGCCGGCGACTATTCTTGGACGCCGGCGACTATTCTTGGACGCCGGCGACTATTCTTGGACGCCGGCGACTATTCTTGGACGCCGGCGACTATTCTTGGACGCCGGCGACTATTCTTGGACGCCGGCGACTATTCTTGGACGCCGGCGACTATTCTTGGACGCCGCCGACTATTCTTGGACGCCGCCGACTATTCTTGGACGCCGCCGACTATTCTTGGACGCCGCCGACTATTCTTGGACGCCGGCGACTATTCTTGGACGCCGGCGACTATTCTTGGACGCCGGCGACTATTCTTGGACGCCGCCGACTATTCTTGGACGCCGCCGACTATTCTTGGACGCCGCCGACTATTCTTGGACGCCGCCGACTATTCTTAGATGCCGGCGGCCGTTTATGCGCTTGACCCGAGTATAAGCCGAGCTAGAGTTTTTCAGCATATTTTGGGGGCTGAAAAACTCGGCTTATACTCGAGTAAATACGGTAGGCAGAAAATGTTATACATTGTGTTTTGGGGTTCTCTATCAGCCCCCACAGCCCTTAAGCAGGGAAGATCTATGACTCTGAAGATGCCGATATTCACAAGGGGCTGGAGGAGAGAGGCACATTCACTGGGATTGCTTGTGCTCTAAATAAATTATCCTTGTCTGGCCATCCCATAATGCATGAGTAATGTTTTTGTATAATACTTACTAAGAAGTGACTATAACCTATCTAGAATTACAATCAACTTTATTTCTTTGTTATGTTTTGGCTTTGTTAGATTTAATAAACTGGGACTAGATCACATCTTATCTGCAAGTGAGCCTTATTCAGAGGAGCAGGTGGAAGAGGCCTATACCTTCACTCCCATCCAATCAGCACCTCTGAATCAAGAAGCCATCCTGTGTGCAGACGTAGGCACCTCACATTCAGCAGTTGTAACAGGTGAGTAGTACAAAAATATGACAGGGGCATAACTATGGAAGAAGCAGACCCTGTTACTGCTGGGAGCACGGGAAGTATAGGGTCCCAGTGGGGCATTGATTGATAAGCAGTTTCATTTAATTACCCTAAAATGATTTTGCTCTGGGGTCCAGTAACTTCTTGTTAAGCTCCCCATAGACGCGACGATTCTTCTTGCCGAACGACCGATTTTAGGGAAGTCCGACCAATCCTTCGAAATTATCGTGCGGTTAGTGGGATTCAAACGATCGTACATCTTACGATTTTTCGGCCGACATCTGTCAGGAAATTGATCGGCCAGGTCTAAAAATCTTTGTGGGTCTCAGTGCAATGTATCTATGTTTGCAGGGACAAGCAGCTCCCCTTTGTTTTTCTGGTAAATTGGTCTTTTTAGTTGATGGTAAATTTGTACGATCGTTCCGAGAAGATCGTGGTCTCACGATGAGGATCTGATCTTTTAAAAATCTCAACATCTATGGCCAGCTTTAGACCCGGACATATGGGCAGCGTTTCAATTGTATTTCACCGAGGAATATTGCTCCACATGTTACTGACTTCTGCTACTGCCCTCTTGAAGCCCTCTTCATCCCATAACAGCCAACTGCTTTCAGGCTACCAATGTGAGATCACAGTTAGATCTTCTCCTTGCAGTAAACTGTCATAATTCCTTTCAACTTTTTTTCCCTGCCAACTTCATATGCGCTATATTGTCTAGCATATACATTTCTGTGTTTAAGAATATGAAATAGAATGCCTTGCCTAGCAACTGTTTTTCTGGAAGGGCCCTTAAAGGGGAACTATCGGGAAAATTAAAATTTAATATAAGCTTCATCATACTGAAATAAGAAACATTTTTTTAAAACAAACAATTAAAAATTCTTTAACGTTTCTGAAATAATCAAGTATATCTTCACTGTCCCTCTCTAAACATCTGTTTCTCTTTATTCTCTCTTCATTCAGCAGTTGGGTGTCAGATATTCACTGACAGTTAGATCCAATATATCTTATAGGGGGCTCCTTTTGCCTAGAAGATGTATTAGAGCTCACTCTATTAAACTCACCAGACATCATGTCTCTCTACATGCAGAAGTTGTGCAAAAGGCAGTTATTTTGTTTGTATTGGAATCAGTTATCTGAGTGAGCTCAAATAACTTCCTTGTTATTGTGACAAAAAGTCATGTGATTTCCCTCCCCACCCATAATTTGCATATGCAAATTAGGATTCGGTTCAGGCGGACAGAAGGATTCGGTGAATCCGCACCCAGCTGAAAAAGGCCAAATCCTGAATCGAATCCTGGATTTGGCGCATCCCTAATTATTATAGGCACTCATGATTTATGGGAAAAGTGTTGCTATCCCTTTACTTTGTCTTTTTTCCTGTGAAGCAGGGTTGTAGCAGTGGTGACTCTATATTGTTTTTATTATTATCACATGTTGTGCGACTCTTTACAATAGATGTGGTGTATACACATAACAATACAACCGGGATTACTGATGAACCTTAGCCTGAAGTGTTTGAGAAACTATAATAAGATGAAGCAAATCGTGTGACTAAAGGGCAGTTTTAGGCACAAATGTTTGGAGTAAGAGGGGGACATGGATTTGTATGTTTGCAATAGGTTTATAATCTATATATTTAGATTTAATAGGCTTATAACTGCCAATCCTTTTGAATGACTGGCCTTTGTGCATGGATAGTAAGTCGCATTACTAAAACTTACCTTCCAGTTGACACAGTGCCAATAATGCAAACACACATATATATATTTACCTGTTAGATGTGTGGGGGAAGGGATTTGACTTGAGGTGAGTGCAGAATTTTATGAGCCATTTTTTAACATCAGTGTCTCTTTTTCAGCATTGGGTCAGTGTTACACCTTTGGCAGTAACCAACATGGACAACTCGGCACCAGTGTGCACCGAAACAGCCGCATGCCTTGCCTTGTGACTGCTCTGCAAGGTCTAACGGTGACAATGGCGGCATGCGGGGATGCGTACACTGTCGCAGTGGGTGCAGGTGAGTGCAACAGGAAATTTAATTTGTAATCTTATCACGCCCCGCTTTCGTGACCTCCGAAACATTGCACTCCGCATTAAAACACGCACGGCAGTCTTGCTTGCATCAATCCTGTGTGCCGTTGGATTTTATTCTATGGAACTGTTCTTGTGAAGCGGCCGAACCTCTACATTTTGAGCACCAGGTACCTTTACCATTAATTTTGATAGGGAGTGCGAGAGCCAAATCTGTTGGAGTGACTCTAAAGGTGGCCATACTGTAAAGATCTGCTCCTTGAGGTGGACAATATCAAGCAGATCCAATCATTTGCCAATGACTAGCCTATAGTTTCTGCTATCTAGGTACAAGTGCTGCATCTATAAGCAGAAGCGGTCCTGAACCTGATGGAAAAATCAGACCTGACTGATCAACGTATTTATAATTTTTGGCTCCAGATTTTTAAGCTTTTATTGGCTTATGCATCGCCACCTTAAAGGGATACTGTCATAGGAAAAAAAAATTTTTTTCAATGCATCAGTTAAAGGAAAACTATACCCCCCAAACAATGTAGGTCCCTATAAAAAAATATTGCATAAAACAGCTCATGTGTAAAGCCCTGCTTCATGTAAATAAACCATTTTCATAATAATATACTTTTCTAGTAGTATGTGCCATTGGGTAATCATAAATAGAAAACAGCCATTTTAAAAAATAAGGGCCGCCCCCTGGGATCGTAGGATTCACTGTACTGTTTGTTAGGTCACATGGGCCAATTAACAGACAGAGTTGTGTCTTTTCTTCCTGTTACAGTTAAAGGAAAACTATACCCCCAAAATGAATACTTACGCAACAGATAGTTTATATCAAATTGAATGACATATTAAAGAATCTTACCAAACTGGAATATATATTTACATAAATATTGCCCTTTTACATCTCTTGCCTTGAACCACCATTTCGTGACTCTATCTGTGCTGCCTCAGAGATCACCTGACCAGAAATACTGCAGCTCTAACTGTAACAGGAAGAGATCACCTGACCAGAAATACTACAACACTAACTGTAACAGGAAGAAGTGAGGAAGCAAAAGGCAGAACTCTGTCTGTTAATTGGCTCATGTGACCTTACATGTGGTTTGTATGTGTGCACAGTGAATCTTACGATCTCAGGAGGCGGCCCTTATTTTTTAAAATGGTAATTTTCTATTTATCATTACCCAATGGCACATACTACTAAAAAAGTATATTATTATGATAATGGTTCATTTACATGAAGCAGGGTTTTACACATGAACTGTTTTACTCAGTATCTTTTAATAGAGACCTACATTATTTGGGGGGTATAGTTTTCCTTTAATAGTGCTGCTCCAGCAGAATTCTGCACTGAAATCCATTTCTCAAAAGAGCAAACAGATTTTTTTTATATTTAATTTTGAAATCTGACATGGGGCTAGACATATTGTCAATTTCCCAGCTGCCCCCAGTCATGTAACTTGTGCTCTGATAAACTTCAGTCACTCTTTACTGCTGTACTGCAAGTTGGAGTGATATCACACCCTCCCATTCCCCCCCAGCAGCCTAACAACAGAACAATGGGAAGGTAACCAGATAGCAGCTCCCTAACACAAGATAACAGCTGCCTGGTAGATCTAAGAACAGCACTCAATAGTAAAATCCAGGTCCCACTGAGACACATTCAGTTACATTGAGTAGGAGAAACAACAGCCTGCCAGAAAGCAGTTCCATCCTAAAGTGCTGGCTCTTTCTGAAATCACATGACCAGGCAAAATGAGCTGAGATGCACCTACACACCAATATTACAACTAAATACACTTGCTGCTTCAGGAATGACATTTTATATTGTAGAGGGAATTATTTGCAGTGTAAACAGTGTCATTTAGAAATAAAAACAACACCATAAAAATCATGACAGAATCCCTTTAAGTTTTAATGTAAAAGGGGAATTAAAATGTTTTTGTAAGGGTGCATTTCCCTTAGATAAGTCAGTGGGATATTATAGTTTGTGTCCGGAAGCATCACAGTTACAGCTTTACTTATAATGTTCACTAGTGATCACTATGATTTCAGATTTCTTATGGCAACTCTGTTTAAAGTGTATCAGAGTTTAATAGCTATATAAAAGGGTTCCCTCAGCAAAAACACAAACTGTGGCCTCCTCGGCCTGGTGCATGCTCTCGGAGATGTAACCCATGATCCTCTGTGGTTGCACATGTGACCCTCTCTCCCTGGTCTCCCCCCACAGTCGTGAGATCTGTAGTTACACTTATAACTACATTAAGATGATATCTAACTCAGGAATGAAAGGGAAATCTGTTAGGTTGAAACTGAATTAATTATGATTTTATACATAACTTGCAAACATTGCTTTTAATGTTAGAGACCAGGGACATTGTCACTTCCAGCACAGGTATATGTTATCCAGAATGCTCGGGACCTGGGGTTTTCCGGATAACGGATCTTTCTGTACTTTGGATCTCCATACCTAAGGGTAAGGGCTCACCTGGAGATTTGGGGAGATTTAGTCGCCCGGTTACTGATCACCTCTTCTTTGGGGCGACTTCAGAAATCGAAGCGCCGCGAGTGCATTGGCGCAGGCGTTTTTTCATTGAAGCAGATGGAAGACACTGGGAAGCAGTTCGTTAAAAAATGTTGGGATAACAACAGCTGCACTACTGTACAATTGGCATCCTTTTAAAGGAGAAGGAAAGCTACTGAAGCAGTTTATTTCTAATAGATTAACCACAATAGTGCAGCTATAAGACTATACTTATTCTGCAGAATGTTTTACCTTACCTGAGTAATCAGCTCTAGAAGCTCTCTGTTTGTTTAGGATAGCAACTGCCATATTAGCTTGTTGTGACATCACTTCCTGCCCTCTCCCTGCTCACTCATAGCTCTGGGCTCAGATTACAGCAGGGAGGGGAGAGGAACAAACTGAGCATGCTCAAGCCCAAGCCCTGGAGGTTTAAGCTGAAAACAGTTAGTCTGATACAGAAGCCCATGAGTACACAATAGAAGGAAAGAAATGTGCTGTTTCTTTTGACAGGGGACTCAGAGCAGCATTATTTTGAGGGTTTACTGGTGTAATTATACAGACCTTTCTGATAAAGCTTATTTACTTTTAGCCTTTCCTTCTCCTTTAAGCCAAGCTGTGGTTAATGGGTAATTAGAGCTCAGCTACAGTTTGAATCCCACTTTCCCATTAAAACAATTAGCAAATCCTTTTTTACATTCACATTGCAGAGGGCCAAGTGTTCACGTGGGGAAAGGGAGCGAGGGGTCGTTTAGGACGCAGAGACGAGGGAATTGGGATACCCAAAATTGTGCAGCTGGAGGAAAGCCACCCCTATGTTGTGACATCAGTCGCTTGTTGCCATGGAAATACTCTCTTAGCTGTGAAACGTAAGTAAATTCCTTAATTATGTATATGTGAGTAACTTGGGTGCTGTTGGGCAATATAAAGCATAAATAGATATGTGTCATGTACATTTATTTACATTTACAGCACATACTCACGGAAAGAATAGCCAAGAGCAGAAAGTAATCATCTCTTCCCTGTAAAGCAGTGCTGGCTGCTGTTTAATTATAACACAGGGATTATCATTATTATTATTATTATTATTATTATGGATACAGATATAGCAGGCCTAATACATCTATCCCAGGATCATTAAACACCCTTTTTTATGGGAAAACGGTGTGTCTGTGTGTGACAGATGCCCCTCTGCACATTTGCTTGATTGTAATATTTTGGGCCCACTATGCATTAATTCAAGTTATGCGTGTCCAGTATATTTATTTCCATCACATTTGTGGCTTGGAACCAATATATATTTAGTATGCTTTTCTATCAAACTGGTGGCTAGAGGAACATTTTCCACTATATATTACTATATGTGTGGGTTTGCTTCTCCCGGCTACCTTGGGATATAACAGGGAGGTAGAAAGTATATCAGAGATACCAACCCTGATTGGAACTTGTCTATTGACCAACCACAACCTAGTTCTGCCCTACCTCCCTATCTCTGATTGGTTGTTCTGGACGGTTTTGGATGATGTTTCTGTGCATTTTAAAGGAGAAGGAAAGTCGTTAATCACTTGGGGGTAGGGTTCTGGAAAAAAATACCGGCCTTCCCATATATTTATTATTTTTTTCCTATTAATAACATTGGGATCAACCATCATTTTTACCGGCCAGGTAGCAACCCTACTTGGTGCTGTCAAATGTTAAGCACCCTAAGTGAATGTATTGACTTACCTGAAACCCCAGGCTGGTGCTCCTATCAGCAGAAAACTGCACCGGCCCGGGGTTATACCAGTGAGCACCACAGAGAGATCCTCTTTATGATAACTAAAAATTTGGCTTTTTTCATTCTACTGCGCATGCGTTTGTCCTGGAAAATTTGAAGAAAGAAGAAGCCGGAAGATTAGCACTCCGTGGTGCTCACTGGTATAACCCCGGGCCGGTGCAGTTTTCTGCTGATCCGGCCCAGGGTTTCAGGTAAGTCAATACAATCACTTGGGGTGCATAACATTTGGCACCCCCAAGTGGTTAATGACTTTCCTTCTCCTTTAATACATCAGGTGAGGGTTTGGATACAAATTACTGACAGTGGGTGAGGTCTGTTACCGTGGGTGTTATGGCGAAAAGGGACTCCCACAAAATGTTGATGAGTTGCTCTTGTCTGTAATAATTTTGTCTATGACCTGAGTGATTTGACTGTAGCTGCCTCCCTAGACTCTACTTGACTCTCCATATTTGCCTGTAAAGAGTCAATTTACACTTTAGATATTTATTCTCAATACCTCTCCCTTTGAGTCATTTAAGGTTAGACGGGATACATGTTATTTACTCTTTTGGGTTATCCAGTATTTATATTTGTCCTAGGATTATTTTATCTAACTTTTTGTGTATTTAGGCACAATGACAGCATTGCTTTAGCAGCGCCATTCCTCTGTTATTATGCAATTGTTTTTAACTTTTATATGATCATTTTGTTGCCAAAATTACTATCTTAAAGGGATACTGTCATCGGAACATGTTTTTTTCAAAACACATCAGTTAATAGTGCTACTCCAGCAGAATTCTGCACTGAAATCCATTTCTCAAAAGAGCAAACAGATTTTTTTATATTCAATTTTGAAATCTGACATGGGGCTAGACATTTTGTCAATTTCCCAGCTGCCCCTGGTCATGTGACTTGTGCCTGCACTTTAGGAGAGAAATGCTTTCTGGCAGGCTGCTGTTTTTCCTTCTCAATGTAACTGAATGTGTCTCAGTGGGACATGGGATTTTACTATTGAGTGTTGTTCTTAGATCTACCAGGCAGCTGTTATCTTGTGTTAGGGAGCTGCTATCTGGTTACCTTCCCATTGTTCTGTTGTTTGGCTGCTGGGGGGGGGGAAAGGGAGGGGGGTGATATCACTTCAACTTGCAGTACAGCAGTAAAGAGTGATTGAAGTTTATCAGAGCACAAGTCACATGACTTGGGGCAGCTGGGAAACTGACAAAATGTCTAGTCCCATGTCAGATTTCAAAATTGAATATAAAAAAATCTGTTTGCTCTTTTGAGAAATGGATTTCAGTGCAGAATTCTGCTGGAGCAGCACTATTAACTGATTCATTTTGAAAAAAAATCATTTTTCCCATGACAGTATCCCTTTAATTTTACTCTTTCCTTTTAAACACAAACTACAGACACGTGTGATCAGTACAGAACAGTAATGGGTTTGCTGTATGCCTGCTAATAAGCCAAGTTGTTCTCACTGTGTGATGTGCCTTGTCCATTCTGTTTGTCCTTGTGAAGTCATTTTTTGTTTCTTTGCTTTTTCAGCAAGTCTAGAAGATATTTCTGTGTGAAGCGAGGGTCTCGGATGGATGTCGGGACACAAGTCTCTGTGTGGGAAGCTTCCAGGGACAAGTCACATTCCAATAAGCCTTCCTTATGATTGATCTTCCGAAGCAGCATTGCCTTTCCCCGAGACACAGAGTAAATAGATCTTATGTCTGACAGGCTTGGGCATCACAGCTACACAAATGTCCAGGTCCGGACTGAGAATTAAAATAGGTCCTGGCATTTCAGGTACACAGAGGCCCAATCAGCCCACACAGAGGCCCAAACAGCCCCCACCAGCCCACTAAATACTGACTTTCTATGGCACCTTATAGCAGCCCCTCTGGCATTTGCCAGAACTCACAGATTGCCAGTCCGGACCTGCAAATGTCACTGCCCAAAATGGTGCCACAGTAGATAGTAAAGCAATGAGGAGCTCCGTTACCTTCTTACGGGGCATTTGTGTGAAGTCTTTCCAGATTGAAATCCCCCTGTTCTTAGTAACATACATTATCTGTGTTGCTGGGGGAGGACAATGTTATTATATGCTACAATAGCTGATTATTCCCCCACTATAGTATAGGAACCAGCAATAACTCTCACGGATAGGGAATCTTTTGCCAAAAATGTCATAAACTTGGAACCTTTTTTTGGATCCTGTCATCGGAAAACATGTTTTTTTCAAAACGCACCAGTTAATCTCGAGCAGAATTCTGCACTGAAATCCATTTCTCAAAAGAGCAAACAGATTTTTTTATATTCAATTTTGAAATCTGACATGGGGCTAGACATATTGTCATTTTCCCAGCTGCCCCAGGTCATGTGACTTGTGCCTGCACTTTAGGAGAGAAATGCTTTCTGGCAGGCTGCTGTTTTTCCTTCTCAATGTAACTGAATGTGTCTCAGTGGGACCTGGATTTTACTATTGAGTGTTGTTCTTAGATCTACCAGGCAGCTGTTATCTTGTGTTAGGGAGCTGCTATCTGGTTACCTTCCCATTGTTCTTTTGTTTGGCTGCTGGGGGGGAAAAGGGAGGGGGTGATATCAGTCCAACTTGCAGTACAGCAGTAAAGAGTGATTGAAGTTTATCAGAGCAAGTCACATGACTTGGGGCAGCTGGGAAATTTACATTATGTCTAGCCCCATGTCAGATTTCAAAATTGAATATAAAAAAATCTGTTTGCTCTTTTGAGAAATGGATTTCAGTGCAGAATTCTGCTGGAGCAGCACTATTAACTGATTCATTTTGAAAAAACATGTTTTTTCCCATGACAGTATCCCTTTAAAGTTTAATGTTCTTGTCTCTACTGTTTCGGTCTGGCAGCTCAGTGATCCAGGAGCATCCGAATTGTTCCAATTTATAGAGGAAATAAGGATGGACAAAAGGGATTTTACCTATGCTGGGGCCCAGTAGGAGATCATCTGATACTCTGATATGCCAGTCTGTTCCCAAACCTTTTTATAGCAGCTAGTAATCACTCCATGTGATCTATGCCAAAATCTCATTTGCATAGAATCAATCCATCATAGAGCTTGTCTGGGTTTCATATCAATTAATCATAAAGGAGTGGTGAAGTTCCAGGTCCTTCTCCAGGTGCAATAAGGGACCAGATGGATCACGAGGATGCTGTGCACTTAAAGGAGAACTAAACCATAAAAATGAATGTGGCTAAAAATGTCCTACTTTATATAGTGAACTTATTGCAGGAGGCTAAAGTTTGAGCTTGTCAATAGCAGCAATGATCCAGGACTTCAAACTTGTCACAGGGGGTCACCATCTTGGAAAGTGTCTGTGACACTCACATGCTCAGTGGGCTCTGATTGGCTGTTGAGAAGCTAAGCTTAGGGCTCGTCACTAATTATCCAGCAGCAGAAAATGAGCTTCCCTGGCTGTAATATAAGCTGATGCTACAGGTTTGCTGATTATTCAATTCTGATGCTAATTGCACTGGTTTCTGTGCTGCCATGTAGTAATTATGTGTATTAATTACTAATCAGCCTTATATTGTGACATTTCTATTCTATGTGTACTGTATATTGTGAGTGGCTCCCTAAGCTCAGTAAGTGACAGCAGCACAGAGCATGTGCAGTGAATCAGCAGAAAAGAAGATGGGGAGCTACTGGGGCATCTTTGGAGACACAGATCTTTACTGCTAAAGGGCTGTGGTTGCCTTGGGCTGGTACAGAAGCACAAAACATCATGTACAACATTTTTACCTACTTCTTTAGTTTCCTTGTCCTTTTAGCATTGGAGGCACCTATGCTGGCACTCAAGTCTTGATTGAAATTTTAAGATCAGAGGCCTATAGCATCTAGGGTTGCCACTGTCTGGTATGTCAGTTGGCAAAATATCAGCCAGGGCAATGTACTTACCAGTAAATTTGTACTAACTGGTCCTCCATCCCCGGGCCGGCCTCCGATCTGCCCCAACCTGCCTCCTATCCCCTCCCCCAACTTCCCCTCGAGCCCTCCCTACTGATGGGGTATATTTATCAAAGAGTGAAGTTAGAGACCACCACAGTCCTCTAGAGTGAAATCTCTCCACTCTCAATTCATTTCTATGGGATTTTGAAAAACGTTTTTATCAAAGTATGAATTTTCACCCATTAAAAATCCCATAGAAATGAATGGAGAGTGGGGGAATTTCACTCTAGAGGACTGTGGTGGTCTCTAACTTCACTCTTTGATAAATATACCCCATTGTTGCCCCTTTTATGTAGTCCATGTTGCAGCGCCGATTCAGACTAAGGAGCCGCCTGAGGCGGCTCCTGCAATGCCGCCCCCCCTCATCAACTTACGTGTCGGGAGGGGAGGCAGAAACAGTATTGCGGAGAGCGCAATTGCGCTCTCTCGCAATAGTAGAGCCGAATTTCCGGTTCAAAAACCGGAAATTCGGCTCTTAAAGGTGCAGGAGCGGCTTTTTGCCGCCCCTGGAATCCTTTCAGGCACTGCCGCCTGAGGCAAGCGGCTCAGCCCCTGCCACGTTGTCTTGCCTCCACTCCAATGTACGTCACAACTAGGGATGCACCGAATCCAGGATTCCGTTCGGCCTTTTTCATCAGAATTCAGATTCGGCCAAACCCTTCTTCCAGGACGAATCTGAATCCTAATTTGCATATGCAAATTAGGGTGGGGAGGGAAATTGCCTGCCTTTTTGTCACAAAACAAGGAAGTAAAAAATGTTTTCCCCTTCCCACCCCTAATTTCCAACTGCAAATTAGAATTCTGTTCGGTATTCAGCTGAATCTTCCGCAAAGGATTTGGGGGTTCGGCTGAATCCAAAATAGTGGATACGGTGCATCCCTAGTCACAACTCTGCCCCCTCATGGACCCACAGCCGAAATATGGCAAACTTAATGGCATCTTACAGTATTTGCCACAACTACACATTCTGGGCCTGCTGGTGCTTTCAAAGGGTTTGTCTCCTGAAAACCTAACAATACGCACTGTGGATTTTATATGTTTATCTCCATGTCCCAAATTAGATCTTAGTCCTATTGAATCTTTACATAGCAAACAAAAGATTGGGAGAAATTGAGAAAAAACCTTTTGATTTTACATACAAAAGGTCATGCCAACGAAAGCCTTCGAAATGGATTTGTTTTATAATCCCAAAATGAAAGGAGCAAATAAAAAAGTAAGTCGGTGATTTATTTTGGCAGATGAGCACAATATTCAGGTTCTACCTTGGGGGAAAGAGTGGGTGCGGCATAAAAACCGAAATTCATTTTTTTCCCTGTATGTTAAAAAAACCCCACATCATTGGTATCATCGTCAATTCCCTATTTACCTGTCAACCTCCATAGAAATCGATATAATCAGATCCAGATCCTGTTCATCCCTAAATGTAAAAACTCTGGACAGGGGTGAGTAATATTTTTTGTTCAAAGTTGCAGGTTTTTCTTTAAATGTTTCAATGCAAATGAATGATACTTTTTGGTGAAATCTTTAGTAGAGAATTTAGTATAACAGAAAAATCCTAAAACCCAGAGACATAACCAAGAGTGAGTTTGATTCCAGCTCTGACATCTGCCTGTTTTCTCTGTCCCATCATCATGGCGTTACTGTTGCATTAAAGTGACAATGTTTATTCTATGTCAACCCTTTATTTTGCACAAATATGCTCCATAGGGTTGAATAAAATCTATTGTTTCAAAAAGTTCTACAATATACTGTACCGATATGGGACCTGCCAGCAGAATGCTCGGGACCTGGAGTTTTCTGGATAATGGATCTTTCTGTAATTTGGATCTTCATTCACGAAGGGGGTTATTTATCAAAGTCATATCTACATTCTCACTAAAAAATCGGGTAAAAAAAAAACTTAGATTATTCAAAGTCCACCAATTGACTCCAAATGGGTTCTAGGAGGTCCCCCATAGACTAAAACAGCAATTCAGCAGGTTTAAGAAGTCGAATTTTTAAAGAGACAGTATATCTACATTTTCGAATTTTTAAAGAGACAGTATATCTACATTTTCACAAAAAAATCTGGTACGGAAAAAGATGATAAAATCATAAAAATATCCAAATTGTATGATTTTTTTTCGGATTTGATGCCCAAAAACTCAGATTTATGGATTATCGCCTAAAAACCACAATTATTGAGATGATTGTACGAAACCCAGCGCAGATCATGATATCTTCCAATTGTAAACGGGATATCTGCCATTGATTTCTACAGGACCTCAGCAGGTTTGAGATGGAGTATTTTTTTAAAAAAACTTAGATTATTCAAAGTCCACCAATTGACTCCAAATAGGTTCTAGGAAGTCCCCCATAGACTAAAACAGCAATTCAGCAGGTTTATGATGGCGAATATTCAAAGTCGAATTTTTAAAGAGACAGTACATGATAAATTTTGATATTCGAATTTTTTCATTTTTTGCAAATTCGAATTGAATTTGGACTATTCCCTAGTCAAAGTACACAAAAATAGCTCGAAATTTGAATTTTTTCAATTGAAAATCCACCTTGACCTTTAATAAATCTGCAATATCTTTTTATAGAGACCTACATTGTTTGAGGGTATAGTTTTCCTTTAAGAGGTGCAAACATTTGCACAAATATGCTCCATAGTGTTGAATAAAATCTTTTGTTTCAAAGCTCTCTACAATATACTGTACCGATATGGGACCTTCCAGCAGAATGCTCGGGACCTGGAGTTTTCTGGATAATGGATCTTTCTGTAATTTGGATCTTCATTCATGAAGGGGGTTATTTATCAAAGTCATATCTACATTTTCACAAAAAAATCTTGTGCGGAAAAAGACGATAAAATCATGAAAATATCCCAATCGTACAATTTGATGCCCAAAAATTCAGATTTTTCGGATTATTGCCTAAAAACCACAATTATTCCAATGATTGTACGAAACCCAGCGCAGATCATGATATCTTCCAATTGTAAATGGAACATCTGCCATTGATTTCTACAGGACCTCAGCAGGTTTGAGATGGAGTATTTTTTTTACTGAACTTTTACCACCCTTGGGGTTTAATAAGTTTTTTTTTTCTTCTCCGAATTGTTTTTCCCTTTAAAAGTCTAACCAGAAAAAACGGACATTAGTGAATACCCCCTTAATCGACTAGAAAATCATATAAACATGAAATAAACCCAATAGGCTGGTTTTGCTTCCAATAAGGATTAATTATATCTTAGTTGGAATCAAGTACAAGGTAATGTTTTATTGATAAACATTTGGATTATTTGGATAAAATGGAGTCTATGGGAGACGGCCTTTCCATAATTTGGAGCTTTCTGGATAACTGATCCAATACCTGTATGGGACCTGTTATCAGAATGCTTGGGACCTGGGGCTTTCTGAAATTTGGATCGTCATACCTTAAGGGACATATTTATCAAGGGTCGAATTTTCAAATTGAAAAAATTTCGAAATTCAAAAAGAATAAGCCAAAGTTTTTTTTGGGTTGAATAGGTCGGTTCGGCTGAATACGAATCGAAGGAATAGCGCATTTGATTGAATTCCCCAAAAAAACTTAGATTTTTCAAAGTCCACCAATTGACTCCAAATAGGTTCTAGGAGGTCCCCCATAGACTAAAACAGCAATTCAGCAAGATGGCGAATATTCAAAGTCGAATTTTTAAAGAGACAGTACATGATAAATTTGGATATTCGAATTTTTTCATTTTTTGCAAATTCGAATTGAATTTGGACTATTCCCTAGTCAAAGTACACAAAAATAGCTCGAAATTTGAATTTTTTCAATTGAAAATTCACCTCGACCTTTAATAAATCTGCCCCTAACTCTACTAGAAAATCATATCAACATGAAATAAAGCCAATAGGCTGGTTTTGCTTCCAATAAGGATTAATTATATCTTAGTTGGGATCAAGTACAAGCGACTGTTTTATTATACAGAGATAAACATTTGGATTATTTGGATAAAATGGAGTCTATGGGAGACGGCCTTTCCATAATTTGGAGCTTTCTGGATAACTGATCCAATACCTGTATGGGACCTGTTATCAGAATGCTTGGGACCTGGGGCTTTCTGAAATTTGGATCGTCATACCTTAAGGGGCACATTTATCAAGGGTTGAATTTCAAATTGAAAAAATTTCGAAATTCAAAAAGAATAAGCCAAAGTTTTTTTTGGGTTGAATAGGTCGGTTCGGCTAAATACGAATCGAAGGAATAGCGCATTCGATTGAATTCCCCAAAAAAACTTAGATTTTTCAGAGTCCACCAATTGACTCCAAAAAGGTTCTAGGAGGTCCCCCATAGATTAAAACAGCAATTCAGCAAGTCGAATTGCGAGTGGAGTCTATGGGAGACGGCCTTTCCATAATTTGGAGCTTTCTGGATAACTGATCCAATACCTGTATGAGACCTGTTATCAGAATGCTTGGGACCTGGGGCTTTCTGAAATTTGGATCAAGGGTCAAATTTCAAATTAAAAAAATTCGAAATTCAAAAAGAATAAGCCAAAGTTTTTTTTGGGTTGAATAGGTCGGTTCGGCTGAATACGAATCGAAGGAATAGCGCATTTGATTGAATTCCCCAAAAAAACTTAGATTTTTCAAAGTCCACCAATTGACTCCAAATAGGTTCTAGGAGGTCCCCCATAGACTAAAACAGCAATTCAGCAAGATGGCGAATATTCAAAGTCGAATTTTTAAAGAGACAGTACATGATAAATTTGGATATTCGAATTTTTTCATTTTTTGCAAATTCGAATTGAATTTGGACTATTCCCTAGTCAAAGTACACAAAAATAGCTCGAAATTTGAATTTTTTCAATTGAAAATTCACCTCGACCTTTAATAAATCTGCCCCTAACTCTACTAGAAAATCATATCAACATGAAATAAAGCCAATAGGCTGGTTTTGCTTCCAATAAGGATTAATTATATCTTAGTTGGGATCAAGTACAAGCGACTGTTTTATTATACAGAGATAAACATTTGGATTATTTGGATAAAATGGAGTCTATGGGAGACGGCCTTTCCATAATTTGGAGCTTTCTGGATAACTGATCCAATACCTGTATGGGACCTGTTATCAGAATGCTTGGGACCTGGGGCTTTCTGAAATTTGGATCGTCATACCTTAAGGGGCACATTTATCAAGGGTTGAATTTCAAATTGAAAAAATTTCGAAATTCAAAAAGAATAAGCCAAAGTTTTTTTTGGGTTGAATAGGTCGGTTCGGCTAAATACGAATCGAAGGAATAGCGCATTCGATTGAATTCCCCAAAAAAACTTAGATTTTTCAGAGTCCACCAATTGACTCCAAAAAGGTTCTAGGAGGTCCCCCATAGATTAAAACAGCAATTCAGCAAGTCGAATTGCGAGTGGAGTCTATGGGAGACGGCCTTTCCATAATTTGGAGCTTTCTGGATAACTGATCCAATACCTGTATGAGACCTGTTATCAGAATGCTTGGGACCTGGGGCTTTCTGAAATTTGGATCAAGGGTCAAATTTCAAATTAAAAAAATTCGAAATTCAAAAAGAATAAGCCAAAGTTTTTTTGGGTTGAATAGGTCGGTTCGGCTGAATACGAATCGAAGGAATAGCGCATTTGATTGAATTCCCCAAAAAAACTTAGATTTTTCAAAGTCCACCAATTGACTCCAAATAGGTTCTAGGAGGTCCCCCATAGACTAAAACAGCAATTCAGCAAGATGGCGAATATTCAAAGTCGAATTTTTAAAGAGACAGTACATGATAAATTTTGATATTCGAATTTTTTCATTTTTTGCAAATTCGAATTGAATTTGGACTATTCCCTAGTCAAAGTACACAAAAATAGCTCGAAATTTGAATTTTTTCAATTGAAAATTCACCTCGACCTTTAATAAATCTGCCCCTAACTCTACTAGAAAATCATATCAACATGAAATAAAGCCAATAGGCTGGTTTTGCTTCCAATAAGGATTAATTATATCTTAGTTGGGATCAAGTACAAGCGACTGTTTTATTATACAGAGATAAACATTTGGATTATTTGGATAAAATGGAGTCTATGGGAGACGGCCTTTCCATAATTTGGAGCTTTCTGGATAACTGATCCAATACCTGTATGGGACCTGTTATCAGAATGCTTGGGACCTGGGGCTTTCTGAAATTTGGATCGTCATACCTTAAGGGGCACATTTATCAAGGGTTGAATTTCAAATTGAAAAAATTTCGAAATTCAAAAAGAATAAGCCAAAGTTTTTTTTGGGTTGAATAGGTCGGTTCGGCTAAATACGAATCGAAGGAATAGCGCATTCGATTGAATTCCCCAAAAAAACTTAGATTTTCAGAGTCCACCAATTGACTCCAAATAGGTTCTAGGAGGTCCCCCATAGATTAAAACAGCAATTCAGCAAGTCGAATTGCGAGTGGAGTCTATGGGAGACGGCCTTTCCATAATTTGGAGCTTTCTGGATAACTGATCCAATACCTGTATGAGACCTGTTATCAGAATGCTTGGGACCTGGGGCTTTCTGAAATTTGGATCAAGGGTCAAATTTCAAATTAAAAAAATTCGAAATTCAAAAAGAATAAGCCAAAGTTTTTTTTGGGTTGAATAGGTCGGTTCGGCTGAATACGAATCGAAGGAATAGCGCATTTGATTGAATTCCCCAAAAAAACTTAGATTTTTCAAAGTCAACCAATTGACTCCAAATAGGTTCTAGGAGGTCCCCCATAGACTAAAACAGCAATTCAGCAAGATGGCGAATATTCAAAGTCGAATTTTTAAAGAGACAGTACATGATAAATTTTGATATTCGAATTTTTTCATTTTTTGCAAATTCGAATTGAATTTGGACTATTCCCTAGTCAAAGTACACAAAAATAGCTCGAAATTTGAATTTTTTCAATTGAAAATTCACCTCGACCCTTAATAAATCTGCCCCTAACTCTACTAGAAAACCATGTAAACATGAAATAAAGCCAATAGGCTGGTTTTGCTTCCAATAAGGATTAATTATATCTTAGTTGGGATCAAGTACAAGCGACTGTTTTATTATTACACAGAAAAAGGAAATCATTTTTAAAAATCTGGATTATTTGGATAAAATGGAGTCTATGGGAGACGGCCTTTCTGTAATTCAGGGTTTTCTGGATAAGGGGTTTCTGGATAACAGATTCCATGCCTGTACAATATTCCTGTGTATTACAATAGCTTATCCCAATGATAATCATGAAGAAGCAATAGGGATGTTCATATTCAAATTTAAGCAAATAAAACAATGCATCATTAGTCAACAAAAATTTACAACTGTCATTTGTGCAGAGCTTTATAGTCGTACGAAGAAGCAAAACGCTGACATTGCAATGAATATTCAGTAGCACATTGTATAAACACACATAAGAGGTGTTATCAGAGATATTCCAAGTGTAGTGCGAAATTCATGAATTTAAAGTCCTACAAATCATTTGATATTTGGGCAGTGATAAATAGACAACAAGGAAAGTGGAAATTGCAAGCTGCAAATTTAAAGAAAGTTGTTAGATATGAACATTACTAGATGTGCCAAGTATATATTTGCATAAATTAGCATAGTGCATACAGTATCTTTGCACCTCTTAAAGGAAAACTATACCTTGTAGGTCTCTATAAAAAGATATTGCATAAAACAGCTCATATGTAAAACTCTGCTTCATGTAAATAAACCATTTTCATAAAAATATATTTATTTAGTAGTATGTGCCATTGGGTAATCCCATACCTTCCAACATTTTGGAAATCAAAAGACCGACAAAAAGTTTTGCTGCGGACATATTTTTTCCACCCATTTTTGTGACCACACCCCCTAATTACCATGTTCATGTTACAAGATTTGAAAGTTTGAACACATTTCCGTGGTTTTTATGTGTTATTACAGTTTTGCTAATGAAGGTGCATTGCCCTTTAAGATGCAAGTCACAGTTTCCCCAAGAGACCTGCTTATCTTAAATTGTTACAACAGCTTCTTTGCTTATCTTAAATTGTTACAAAAGTATCCAAGTGCACCTGGGGAGCATTCTGGGCTCCAAAAGCCAATTGAGTTATAAACGTTGTATCTTTTTCTGACTGTTCAGTGCAGGACATCAAAGAGAAAGTCAGGATATTTCAGTAGCAATCCGGGACTGAGGGTTGAGCTTTCAAAATCATGACTGTCCCATGAAAAAAAAATTTTAATTGTTTTTTTTTTCTGTAATAATAAAACAGTCGCTTGTACTTGATCCCAACTAAGATATAATTAATCCTTATTGGAGGCAAAACCAGCCTATTGGGCCTAATTCCTGCTTAAACAATTTTTTTAAGACGATTCAAATTTTGGAAAGAGCTCTTATCCAGAAACCCTACAGGTGGCTGTGCATTCTGCATAACAGGTCCCACACCTGTACAATTAGGGCAGAGACAGACGAGAAGATTCGGGTAGATTTAGTCGCCCGGCGACAAATCCCCTCTTCTTCGGGCGACTAATCTCCCCGAACTGCCGGAAAACTAATTGATCCGAGTGCCATCCCGCCGGTGAATTAGATTGTAGCCAGCGGTGAGGCGGTGCGTGGGAGATTAGTCACCGGAAGAAAAATCGATTTGTCACCGTGCGACTAAATTTCCCAGAATTTTCTCGTATGTTTCTGCCCTTAAAGGGGATACACATTAAACACACAAATGACATACAATAACTAATCAACACAGAAGGTCTCAATAGAGCTTAATTAAAGCAGCGCAGTTTATACCAATTAATATAAATTGCCGGCAGTTCTTTTGTTATGCCCCCAGCACAAGCTTTTTATTTGCCTGACACCTACGTGTATGGTGCGAAAAGAGCCGACCGATATCGGCAGAAGATTCGCAAATCGGTCGGCTCGTCGATCAGGCTGGACGGAAAATTTTAATAAAGTGCCTTTGAAGGGACCCAAACATCAGCCATTGTTAGTGCTGAATCATCAGATACAGGTAGAATTCTATTGTTTCTATTGTATTGGAACAAGGATGAAGCAGAGCACACTCTTCAATTTTGTATAAGAAGCCCCGGTGCACAGCGTAGAGGGTGCGGCAATCCCCAGACGAATACTTCAGGTAAGAATACACTGGCACACGAGGTACAATGCAATGCAGGGTGACCCCTTGCTTATTTATTTGTGCGGACGTGCAACGTTTCGGGGTGAGCCCCTTTCTCAAGCATCTATTGTATATCTGACCATTCAGCTCTACACGTCTGAATTGAAACTAACAATCTTTCTTGTAATTGTTACGTCTATGGCCACCTTCCTCAAAGATCTTTTCTCCTGTAAACTGAGAACAGAATATAAAATAGCTGCAACAAAGCAAAGTCTTCAGAACCCAGACAAAGGAAGGCAAGAATTCATAATGTAGATGTTCTATGCCGGGAAAGTTCTAGGAACATTATCCACCAACGTTTAAGGGCAGCGGCACAGAAAGCTACTGGAGGAGATTAGTCGCCCAGTGACAAGATTAACATAAAGAACGCTCAACTGGAGTTTGTGAAACACACCTGAATGAGCCAAAATCCTTCTGGGAAAATGTCTTGGGAACAGATGAAGTGAACTAAGAGCTTTTTGGTAAAGTACAACATCCCTACAGTCAAATATGGAGGAGGTTTGGTGATGTTTTCAGGTTGCTCTGCTGTCCTTGGAACTGGTGCAATTAGTCTGTGAAAGCCGTTGTGACATCATGAAATTGCCATGTCATTATATCATGATGTCATGCATAATACTGAACCCAATGTCAGAGAGCTGGGACTCTGTGGCGGATCCTTGATCTTCTAGGAGGACATTGACTTGCAGCGCCCAAATATTCAGTTTATGGAGTCAATACATTTTCCAATGTAATTTTGTTTTTCAGATCTGAACGGATACGGTAAGTTATGAATGGGAAGCAGTTCTGTAATGTTAATTCTTAAACAAGGAACCTGGTTTTGTCAACTTCAAACCTATTTTTGCAGCAGATCAATTTATAATTTTAGAAAAAAGTGCAAAGTTGCCAATATTTCTGTCCGCCGCCGTAGGTCGGGCCTTTTGATGTTTAAAGACCAAGCACGAAAAAAGAAACAACTTTCAATCATCCTAAGTGCATTCTTCATGGGAGACTAAGTCTTTCAGTTTATCTAAGATTTGAAATAACAGGTTTGTTGTGTATGTCGTTCCCAAGTGGGGAGGTGGAAAGGCTGAAATGTCATGTTCAGTAACGGAATTCTTTCTCTCTGGCCAAAGTCAACAATACTGCAAATATATATATATATCTATCTACTGTATCTATTGAACTTATCAAAAGGGAAGGAACAATGGAACACTTAAAGGGATACTGTCATGGGAAAAAAAATTTTTTTCAAAATGAATCAGTTAATAGTGCTGCTCCAGCAGAATTCTGCACTGAAATCCATTTCTCAAAAGAGCAAACTGATTTTTTTATATTCAATTTTGAAATCTGACATGGGGCTAGACATTTTGTCAATTTCCCAGTTGCCCCTGGTCATGTGACTTGTGCCTGCACTTTAGGAGAGAAATGCTTTCTGGCAGGCTGCTGTTTTTCCTTCTCAATGTAACTGAATGTGTCTCAGTGAGACATGGATTTTACTATTGAGTGCTGTTCTTAGATCTACCAGGCAGCTGTTATCTTGTGTTAGGGAGCTGCTATCTGGTTACCTTCCCATTGTTCTTTTTGTTTGGCTGCTGGGGGGGAAAAGGGAGGGGGTGATATCACTCCAACTTGCAGTACAGCAGTAAAGAGTGACTGAAGTTTATCAGAGCACAAGTCACATGACATGGGGCACCTGGGAAATTGACAAAATGTCTAGCCCCATGTCAGATTTCAAAATTGAATATAAAAAAATCTGTTTGCTCTTTTGAGAAATGGATTTCAGTGCAGAATTCTGCTGGAGCAGCACTATTAACTGATTCATTTTTTTCCCATGACAGTATCCCTTTAAAGGGAGTTGAGAAATGCAAGTCAGGGCTTGTTAGTGTTACTGCGGAGAAAAACTGAGCCAGAAACCTAAAAAAGGCTGATTTCACTCAAATTTCAATATCCTGCAATGGAAATTGTTTGTACGGTAGAAGCAATACCAACAATTCTAGTGTTTTGCCGGAGGGAGAACTAAACCTAAAATCAGATCGGCTACAATGCCGTATTTAATATACTGAATTTAGTGACCCATACTTTCAAATTTGTCTACAGCCGCTCCCCATCTTGGATCTTGTTACTATTACTCTACATAGTGTAACATATTGTGAAGCGCTTTACAGGTATTATCCATCGTTCCCACCAGTCCCTGTCCCAGAGATGCTACAGGCACTGCCGCCATGATGGGGGCACAGGGGGACCTGACTGTGTTCCTCTTTTCGAAATAACCGGGCCCCCCTTGACAGCGCCGAAGTCGTGCTGCACCGCTGAAGTCTCGAAGAGCCGAAGTCCCGAATCCCAAAGCGGCGATTGGAGCGGAAGCTGCGAAAAGACCCAAAGTTAAATTCCTGAAGCTGCGAAAAGACCCAAAGCCACGAATGGAGCCAAAGTCCCAAAGCCAGGAAAGGACCAAAGTTAAAAACCTGAAGCCACGAGTTCAATTCTACTGAACACCAATGTATTTTTTTATTTTATTAAACCCCTAGCCACCAATGTATTATTTTAATACTCTATAGGCCCCAATGTTCTTTTAAAAAATATTCTATGGGGCCCCAATGTTCATTTTTACCTTGTAAGGGGGGCCATGGCACCAATGTTTTTTTTAAAAAAAATGTATGCGGGGCCCTGGTACCAATGTTTTTTTTTTAACTTATAGGGGGCCCTGACCACCAATGATTTTTTAAAAACTTTTCTAATGGGGGACTGACAGCCTACAGGAGACTCTGTTAGTCAGTACATTTGGTTTTTATACAACCAAAACTTGCCTCCAAGCCTGGAAGTCAAAAATGTTAAATGGGACGTATTTGCTATAAGAGGATGACTGGTTTTTGCTGTGATTGATTTATGTTACCCTGGCTGTTTGAAATAGGAGAAATCTCATAGCTTGTCAATCTGCATACCTCCCAACTGTCCCTTTTTTGGAGGGACAGTCCCTCTTTTGACAGCTCAACCCGCAGTCCCTCATTTGTACTGGAAAGTCCCTCTTTATTCTGCACTGAACAGCCAGAAAAAGAAACAAAGTTTCTCACTTAATTGGCTTTTAGCAGAGAGCCCAGAACAGTAACAGGTGCAAATAAGATACTTTGTAACAATTTCGAGAAAACAAAAACACAGTTTAGATAAGGAGAAATATTTTCAAACTTTCATAACCTGCCAAATTTTGTAAAATGAACATGGTAATTAG